>NC_134483.1:243148697-243153697 GCF_040206685.1 Ascaphus truei
GCTCAGGGTGTGTTCCCGGATACAGGCACCATCTTTACTGTACAATATCTGTTTGCATTGCTGAGTTGGATAACTTTCGGAATAATGGATAAACATATATTCACATAATATTTTCTACCCTCACAATCCCCCCTTGAATTTATGTTTATTCGTTCACTCCCTAGGGGATACAAGCTGTCCTACGATGTGGGGAATGGGTAAAGGACTTCTTCACTTGACTACTGGCACAATACATCCCTAACAGATGTTCATACCTTCCATCAAGACTGTCAACATCGTAGGAGTCTCTTTCCCCAGATACCTTGAACCTCACAATAGAGAATTACGCATAATATATTTCGGGGGCCTTCGGATAGGCATATCCGACTTAGCTTTAGTTTGCAAAAATGATTCCAGTTCACTTCCTGTATTCATCATTGTTTCTGCTCCGACCACTTTATACATTAGTTTCCGATAAAGAGGGATGACACAGCAAAGCACAAGGATAGCAAAGACAAATAAACATAACAAAATCAATCCAATAGTCGTGAGAATTGACTTCCAGCCTCCAGTCCAATCTGCCAGCCAATTGGCCCAGCTGGTATCCACCCCTGAATTTCTCTTAACCTCTGCCGCTAGATCCCTGATCTGGTTTAATGCTTTGACCGTCTTTCCATCTATCACAGAGTTTTCTGGGATAAACGTGCAACATTCTTCTCCAAACATTGAACATACCCCCCCTTTCTCTGCTAAAAGCATATCCAAGGCCATTCGATTCTGAAGAGTCATTCGGGTATTTGGTCCTAGTTCCTCAATTATACCTTGGAAAGCGTCCCTACTATAATTGATAAATCTCTGTTGGTTGTAATACAGATAATTGATCCAATCAACATTTTTATTAATTTGTACTTGGGGAACCATTGATGCGAATCCAGCAAGAATTTGGTCTTGGGCCTTAAATTCATCAGGGACCCCCCTTGGGGCCCCTATGGCATCTCTATATACCAGATTATCACTTTGCAGGGCTGTTGCTATACTTCTTTTTGATCTCGACAGAGAGAGAGACTTCCTGAATAGGCACTGCTCTTCTGGTTCCCATGGGAGTATTCTGAAAGGCATAACTACCTTAACTAATGCACACTGTCCTTGCCACACTGGAGGTAGAATATTTCGGAGTTTACCATTTCCGCATAACCAATATATATCAAGCATATGGCCAGTGTGATCCTGGAGGTCGGCAGAAGGTATAGACGAGTTAGAAACGCAAAACCCTGGGTTAAATCTTCCTAGGTTTGTCCCCGTATCGTTATTTGCTATAAAGCATGTATAATTTCCGTTATGTACTATAACTTCCCTAGGGGGTTTAACGCTGGTTTTCAGGGATACCAGTGGTCTTAACTCTGGACAGTCAGTAGAGTTCTTACCTCTTAATAGAGTAATCAGGCATTCTGTTTCATTGTCGGAGAGTAACAGGGGAACCGTAGTTAAATGAGCATTAGCGGCTGCACAGGCTATACAGCTGACATTCTGGCCAGAACTTTTAACCGTATATTTTACCCATTCTAGCCACAGATTCTTCCTAACATCTGTCTGTGTTTCTATTCGGAATACATCTTCCCATGTCAAGCCCGGAATAGGTAATACCTCTTGAATTTGGGCATCTAATTTTTCTTTATTACTAGGTCGGGAGGTTGGTGACACGGGTCTACTGTTAATATTTTTCAACTCCAGTTGTCCCATCTTTCTGGTGAGAGCACCCCCGTACATACCAAGCACATATTTTCCCATATCTCCTTCTGAAGGATTTTCCAATTGTAAATAAAAGGGCAGACAATCTTGTCGTGCATTATTTTTGCATCTGGTAGGATCCCAAGATCCCTTAGCGAGAGTTAAACGGGTAAGGAGAGATTTCCCGTTCTTGTCTTTTCTATCCAGTCCCCCCTTTGGCCTGTACGCCCAATCGTTTCCTGTGTTCCATCCTACATTTGACCAGGAGGAGCACCATTCGTTCCCTGTACTGGTGACACACAGATATATCTGGGCCTGCTTATTTTCAGGGGATCTCGAATTATATGATGGATCGTAATGGTAATTAATATCGTTAAGGGACCAGACAGAGTAATTGGGCAGAATACTACCGCAATCTGCAATATTACAGAAATCAGTTGTAAAGGTTTGTAGGGGCAGGGAGGTGTTTACCCAGAAAGTGATTGGGGCAGCTTCAACAGTGATCATTAGTGTAATGATAAAAAGGATATACATTATGGAGCTTCAACGGAAGACTTCTTGCAGTGAGAGGCGTGTATCCACGGTCCCTTCCCTTCAAGCTTCACTGCTGTAGGTGTGATCAGCAGAACTCGATATGGACCTTCAAATCTGGGCTCCAAACAATCGGGTCTCACGTGTTTCTTCAGATACACGCTATCCCCAGGTAGAAAGGGGTGTACCGTGTCTCCTGTGGACTCTGGAAGAGAAGCAGACACTACAGAACGAGAGTTAGACAATTCTTGAGCAAGTGAAATTACAAATTGTACTACTTTATCTTGACCCTTTTGTAATTCCTGACTATCTATCTCTGGTATCCGGGGAGGGGACCCAAATAGGACTTCATATGGGGTAAGCCCATGCTTGGCCTGGGGCGTGTGTCTGACATGATATAACGCTATAGGCAATAGATCTGGCCAAGGGAGGGGGTGATCTTGACTCATCTTAAGTAGTTTGGTCTTCAGTGTGCCGTTCATCCTTTCCACCTTTCCCGAACTTTGTGGGTGATAGGGAGTGTGGAGTCCTTGATGAGATCCCAACATAAACCATAGTTCCCCAAAAATAGAGGCTGTGAACGCCGGTCCTTGGTCACTTTCGATCACTTCAGGTATACCAAACCTGCATGCTATTTCGATAAGCATTTTCTTCGCTGTCACCCTTGCCGTCATGTTCTTGACTGGGTAAGCTTCGGGCCATCCTGAAAACAAATCCACTACTACCAATACATACTCGTATCCCCCGGCCGGGGGCATGTGAATATGGTCCACTTGGATTCTCTGCCATGGGTAGTCGGGCTTGGCTAAATGCTGGGTGGGTACAGTCTGTGTGCTGCTGGGATTACAGGTCTGACAAACCTGACAGGCTCGGTTGTATGCGGCCAATGTGGTACTGATTCCAGGAGCATGGTAGAATTTTCTCACATATGCTAGGGCTTGATTCTTTCCTCGGTGTGTGGCCCCATGTGCCCATGTTGCTACAGCTGGATACATTCTTCTTGGAAGACAGTATACATTATCCTTTTTCCACAGACCAGTTTTCTTTTCCACGGTCGCCCCATCTTTCCTCCACTGCTTCTTTTCTTCTGATAATACTTTTGCCTGTTCCTGTTGTAGTTTAACAACTGGAGGTCGTGCTGTATTAATTTCGGGAAACTCTTCAGCCTTGATTTGTGCCTCTGTTTCCTCCCGTTGTTTCTTTTCTTGTGCCCGCGTGCTTACCATTGCTACTTCCATGTCTTCCATGGCTAGCCATCTCTCTGACACAGATCCCAAGGCAGCTTGTTTGGCGGCTTGGTCAGCTAATTGATTTCCTCTTGTTTCCGTGTTGTCCACTTTTCCATGTGCCTTGACCTTGAGAACCGCTACCTGGATAGGTAGCCCCATAGCATGCATAAGTCCTTGGATAAGGGTGGCATGCTTCACCGGTGTTCCTGAGGAGGTTATGAATCCTCTATTTCTCCAGATGGTACCAAAATCATGGGCAATGCCAAAAGCATATCGTGAGTCTGTTCTTATATTCCGGGTTTTGCACACCACAATGGTGACAGACCCACCCCTTTGGACTAGGGCGGGCGCCATCTTGGTATGGCGGCGGATATGGGGTTTCCTCAGTTTTAACAGGCTTCATATATCCATATAGGGGATCAGTATTTTCTGCTCCACCCTCCCCCCGTACTTCTTCATAACCCTCATCACACAATTTTCCCGCTACCCGGAGATGAGCCTGTGCTACCTCTAAAAGACCTTTGTCTTCCAGCATTCCCCGGGATTCGGTTATCATTTTAGACCATATGCTGGGTTGCAATCTTCCCGTAGGCGGGACTCCAGCCAGTTTATATAGATTAGTAGCATGTTTGGTATATTTCTTTCCTTCTCGAGTGCGGACTAAATCTAGTGCTGTCTGTGCCCCTGTGGGCAACACATGTTTTTTCTTAAATAAGTGCAACATCTCTGAATTCTCTGTTCGTCCCACCAATATATCGTGGCCGGTCCTGTGTCACCGTCTCGAGGGAACCACTGTTTGGTTACCGCCCTCAGACGCTGGGTCCCTGACCCCAGACACCCGGTACCGGAGACAGAGTACTATCTCTACGTCTCGAGGGAACCACTTTTCCAGGTTACCGCCCTCAGAGCATCAGTGCCTGTCCTGTTCCCCTTTACTGGGCTGACAGCCTGCACTTCTTGGTGCCTGTCCTGTTCCCCTTTACTGGGCTGACAGCCTGCACTTCTTGGTGCCTGTCCTGTTCCCCTTTACTGGGCTGACAGCCTGCACTCTCATTCAGGGATTTTGCAATTACTTATTAGAAAATCAATCAGACAACCCGCAATCTATCTCCCATTACTACCCACTCGGTCACCTAAATTCCCAACACTAATGCACTAATACACCCACATATACTAGCTACAGTCAGTCGACAAAAATCCCACTCCACTTCGGGCTCCCACTTGCGGCACTGACTAGCATATATAACATGTAAACATTCGCACAATTTAGCAACTTATAGGTGACCACAAGCAACTGAAGAGTATGATATTTTTAACAGTTCTAAACAGAGCGCGACTCTAAAGATCACACCGTTGTATCACATCAACGTGAGTGAAAGACCTAAACAGATTATACTACCTAGGCAGCAACCCACCGACTTGTCATAGGCAAGATAACACACAAATTGTATGCAAGAGCTTACCTTGACAATGAGGGTGATCAGTCCTCGGTTCGGTGTGTCACGGTCTCTGCAGAAAAATCAGCGACAGGTC
>NC_134483.1:243158697-243166197 GCF_040206685.1 Ascaphus truei
CTGAGAGAGAGAGAGAGAGAGAGAGTGAGGTCTGAGAGAGAGAGAGAGAGTGAAGTCTGAGAGAGAGAGAGAGAGAGTGTGAGGTCTGAGAGAGAGAGAGAGTGAGGTCTGAGAGAGAGAGAGAGTGAGGTCTGAGAGAGAGAGAGTGAGGTCTGAGAGAGAGAGAGTGAGGTCTGAGAGAGAGAGAGAGAGAGAGAGAGAGAGTGAGGTCTGAGAGAGAGAGAGTGAGGTCTGAGAGAGAGAGAGTGAGGTCTGAGAGAGAGAGTGAGGTCTGAGAGAGAGAGAGAGAGTGAGGTCTGAGAGAGAGAGAGTGAGGTCTGAGAGAGAGAGAGAGTGAGGTCTGAGAGAGAGAGAGAGAGTGAGGTCTGAGAGAGAGAGTGAGGTCTGAGAGAGAGAGAGTGAGGTCTGAGAGAGAGAGAGAGTGAGGTCTGAGAGAGAGAGAGTGAGGTCTGAGAGAGAAAGAGTGAGGTCTGAGAGAGAGAGAGTGAGGTCTGAGAGAGAGAGTGAGGTCTGAGAGAGAGAGAGTGAGGTCTGAGAGAGAGAGAGTGAGGTCTGAGAGAGAGAGAGAGAGTGAGGTCCGAGAGAGAGAGAGTGAGGTCCGAGAGAGAGAGATTGAGAGTGTGTGAGAGTGTCTGAGAGAGACACCAACTGCGCACTGCAACTGTTAGGTATGTATAAACACCTTTGTTTTTATTTTGGGTGCCGCGATAAAATCCTGTTCGCCTTGGGGAGCCTTGAAAAATTCTGATTGCTTTGGGGAGCCTTGAACCGAAAAAGTTTGGGAACCACTGGGCTAGGGGACATTAGATTGTATTTATCAGGTATGCTTTCTGGCAATGGAGGACATGGCCCTGCAGTATGCTGACGAGGACGCCCATCATATTACCAGGGGTAAGTAGAATGGTTTTTAATTACTTTATTTATGCTTCATGGCTAATGTTGTGTTTAATAATGGACAAATAATCTATTATCCATATCTGGATAATAGTTATTTTACCCATTACTGTACTGTATGTGTTTGGTGGGGGGAGGTGTATTTATTGAAATGTAGACCATGTTTTATATCTTTTTTTAATACAGGAATGGTACCACAAGCCAGCAAGGACCCACGGGGACCACCCGAGCACCCCCGGACGTCCACGGGGACCACTCGAGGACCTCCAGACACCCACGGGGATCACCTGAGGACCCACTGACACCTGTGGGGAGGAACTGGGGGCCCCACAGCTGTGGGGGCCCAGACACCTGCAGGGACCACTTGAGGACCCCCAGACACCCATGGAACTAATGAGGTCGTGAATCTCACTATATCAGGGTCTCTCTCTTCAGTCACTTGCTCCAAATTCACTCATGCATGCGCTAGCTCACTAAGAAAGATTCTGACACAAAGTTCAGCTTCAATCTCAGTACATGCGTTATCCCAGGGGTAACACAGGAACTGCTGCTTTATTATTCAGCTCACAAAGTTTATGTAGCATAGCAATGGGGCGAGCCAAGGGTTGGGCTTAAGCTGCTTATATCTTGATCCGGGACACTCTTTCATCTCTCATTGGTGTACATTCCTTCATGCCTGGGTGCGTGATCAGCTCGTGAGTCAGCTCGTGCTGATAAGCCTGTTGTTTGTACGTCTTTCATCAGCCGGATGTCTCCATTACAGGATAAGCTCAGGGTGTGTTCCCGGATACAGGCACCATCTTTACTGTACAATATCTGTTTGCATTGCTGAGTTGGATAACTTTCGGAATAATGGATAAACATATATTCACATAATATTTTCTACCCTCACAATCCCCCCTTGAATTTATGTTTATTCGTTCACTCCCTAGGGGATACAAGCTGTCCTACGATGTGGGGAATGGGTAAAGGACTTCTTCACTTGACTACTGGCACAATACATCCCTAACAGATGTTCATACCTTCCATCAAGACTGTCAACATCGTAGGAGTCTCTTTCCCCAGATACCTTGAACCTCACAATAGAGAATTACGCATAATATATTTCGGGGGCCTTCGGATAGGCATATCCGACTTAGCTTTAGTTTGCAAAAATGATTCCAGTTCACTTCCTGTATTCATCATTGTTTCTGCTCCGACCACTTTATACATTAGTTTCCGATAAAGAGGGATGACACAGCAAAGCACAAGGATAGCAAAGACAAATAAACATAACAAAATCAATCCAATAGTCGTGAGAATTGACTTCCAGCCTCCAGTCCAATCTGCCAGCCAATTGGCCCAGCTGGTATCCACCCCTGAATTTCTCTTAACCTCTGCCGCTAGATCCCTGATCTGGTTTAATGCTTTGACCGTCTTTCCATCTATCACAGAGTTTTCTGGGATAAACGTGCAACATTCTTCTCCAAACATTGAACATACCCCCCCTTTCTCTGCTAAAAGCATATCCAAGGCCATTCGATTCTGAAGAGTCATTCGGGTATTTGGTCCTAGTTCCTCAATTATACCTTGGAAAGCGTCCCTACTATAATTGATAAATCTCTGTTGGTTGTAATACAGATAATTGATCCAATCAACATTTTTATTAATTTGTACTTGGGGAACCATTGATGCGAATCCAGCAAGAATTTGGTCTTGGGCCTTAAATTCATCAGGGACCCCCCTTGGGGCCCCTATGGCATCTCTATATACCAGATTATCACTTTGCAGGGCTGTTGCTATACTTCTTTTTGATCTCGACAGAGAGAGAGACTTCCTGAATAGGCACTGCTCTTCTGGTTCCCATGGGAGTATTCTGAAAGGCATAACTACCTTAACTAATGCACACTGTCCTTGCCACACTGGAGGTAGAATATTTCGGAGTTTACCATTTCCGCATAACCAATATATATCAAGCATATGGCCAGTGTGATCCTGGAGGTCGGCAGAAGGTATAGACGAGTTAGAAACGCAAAACCCTGGGTTAAATCTTCCTAGGTTTGTCCCCGTATCGTTATTTGCTATAAAGCATGTATAATTTCCGTTATGTACTATAACTTCCCTAGGGGGTTTAACGCTGGTTTTCAGGGATACCAGTGGTCTTAACTCTGGACAGTCAGTAGAGTTCTTACCTCTTAATAGAGTAATCAGGCATTCTGTTTCATTGTCGGAGAGTAACAGGGGAACCGTAGTTAAATGAGCATTAGCGGCTGCACAGGCTATACAGCTGACATTCTGGCCAGAACTTTTAACCGTATATTTTACCCATTCTAGCCACAGATTCTTCCTAACATCTGTCTGTGTTTCTATTCGGAATACATCTTCCCATGTCAAGCCCGGAATAGGTAATACCTCTTGAATTTGGGCATCTAATTTTTCTTTATTACTAGGTCGGGAGGTTGGTGACACGGGTCTACTGTTAATATTTTTCAACTCCAGTTGTCCCATCTTTCTGGTGAGAGCACCCCCGTACATACCAAGCACATATTTTCCCATATCTCCTTCTGAAGGATTTTCCAATTGTAAATAAAAGGGCAGACAATCTTGTCGTGCATTATTTTTGCATCTGGTAGGATCCCAAGATCCCTTAGCGAGAGTTAAACGGGTAAGGAGAGATTTCCCGTTCTTGTCTTTTCTATCCAGTCCCCCCTTTGGCCTGTACGCCCAATCGTTTCCTGTGTTCCATCCTACATTTGACCAGGAGGAGCACCATTCGTTCCCTGTACTGGTGACACACAGATATATCTGGGCCTGCTTATTTTCAGGGGATCTCGAATTATATGATGGATCGTAATGGTAATTAATATCGTTAAGGGACCAGACAGAGTAATTGGGCAGAATACTACCGCAATCTGCAATATTACAGAAATCAGTTGTAAAGGTTTGTAGGGGCAGGGAGGTGTTTACCCAGAAAGTGATTGGGGCAGCTTCAACAGTGATCATTAGTGTAATGATAAAAAGGATATACATTATGGAGCTTCAACGGAAGACTTCTTGCAGTGAGAGGCGTGTATCCACGGTCCCTTCCCTTCAAGCTTCACTGCTGTAGGTGTGATCAGCAGAACTCGATATGGACCTTCAAATCTGGGCTCCAAACAATCGGGTCTCACGTGTTTCTTCAGATACACGCTATCCCCAGGTAGAAAGGGGTGTACCGTGTCTCCTGTGGACTCTGGAAGAGAAGCAGACACTACAGAACGAGAGTTAGACAATTCTTGAGCAAGTGAAATTACAAATTGTACTACTTTATCTTGACCCTTTTGTAATTCCTGACTATCTATCTCTGGTATCCGGGGAGGGGACCCAAATAGGACTTCATATGGGGTAAGCCCATGCTTGGCCTGGGGCGTGTGTCTGACATGATATAACGCTATAGGCAATAGATCTGGCCAAGGGAGGGGGTGATCTTGACTCATCTTAAGTAGTTTGGTCTTCAGTGTGCCGTTCATCCTTTCCACCTTTCCCGAACTTTGTGGGTGATAGGGAGTGTGGAGTCCTTGATGAGATCCCAACATAAACCATAGTTCCCCAAAAATAGAGGCTGTGAACGCCGGTCCTTGGTCACTTTCGATCACTTCAGGTATACCAAACCTGCATGCTATTTCGATAAGCATTTTCTTCGCTGTCACCCTTGCCGTCATGTTCTTGACTGGGTAAGCTTCGGGCCATCCTGAAAACAAATCCACTACTACCAATACATACTCGTATCCCCCGGCCGGGGGCATGTGAATATGGTCCACTTGGATTCTCTGCCATGGGTAGTCGGGCTTGGCTAAATGCTGGGTGGGTACAGTCTGTGTGCTGCTGGGATTACAGGTCTGACAAACCTGACAGGCTCGGTTGTATGCGGCCAATGTGGTACTGATTCCAGGAGCATGGTAGAATTTTCTCACATATGCTAGGGCTTGATTCTTTCCTCGGTGTGTGGCCCCATGTGCCCATGTTGCTACAGCTGGATACATTCTTCTTGGAAGACAGTATACATTATCCTTTTTCCACAGACCAGTTTTCTTTTCCACGGTCGCCCCATCTTTCCTCCACTGCTTCTTTTCTTCTGATAATACTTTTGCCTGTTCCTGTTGTAGTTTAACAACTGGAGGTCGTGCTGTATTAATTTCGGGAAACTCTTCAGCCTTGATTTGTGCCTCTGTTTCCTCCCGTTGTTTCTTTTCTTGTGCCCGCGTGCTTACCATTGCTACTTCCATGTCTTCCATGGCTAGCCATCTCTCTGACACAGATCCCAAGGCAGCTTGTTTGGCGGCTTGGTCAGCTAATTGATTTCCTCTTGTTTCCGTGTTGTCCACTTTTCCATGTGCCTTGACCTTGAGAACCGCTACCTGGATAGGTAGCCCCATAGCATGCATAAGTCCTTGGATAAGGGTGGCATGCTTCACCGGTGTTCCTGAGGAGGTTATGAATCCTCTATTTCTCCAGATGGTACCAAAATCATGGGCAATGCCAAAAGCATATCGTGAGTCTGTTCTTATATTCCGGGTTTTGCACACCACAATGGTGACAGACCCACCCCTTTGGACTAGGGCGGGCGCCATCTTGGTATGGCGGCGGATATGGGGTTTCCTCAGTTTTAACAGGCTTCATATATCCATATAGGGGATCAGTATTTTCTGCTCCACCCTCCCCCCGTACTTCTTCATAACCCTCATCACACAATTTTCCCGCTACCCGGAGATGAGCCTGTGCTACCTCTAAAAGACCTTTGTCTTCCAGCATTCCCCGGGATTCGGTTATCATTTTAGACCATATGCTGGGTTGCAATCTTCCCGTAGGCGGGACTCCAGCCAGTTTATATAGATTAGTAGCATGTTTGGTATATTTCTTTCCTTCTCGAGTGCGGACTAAATCTAGTGCTGTCTGTGCCCCTGTGGGCAACACATGTTTTTTCTTAAATAAGTGCAACATCTCTGAATTCTCTGTTCGTCCCACCAATATATCGTGGCCGGTCCTGTGTCACCGTCTCGAGGGAACCACTGTTTGGTTACCGCCCTCAGACGCTGGGTCCCTGACCCCAGACACCCGGTACCGGAGACAGAGTACTATCTCTACGTCTCGAGGGAACCACTTTTCCAGGTTACCGCCCTCAGAGCATCAGTGCCTGTCCTGTTCCCCTTTACTGGGCTGACAGCCTGCACTTCTTGGTGCCTGTCCTGTTCCCCTTTACTGGGCTGACAGCCTGCACTTCTTGGTGCCTGTCCTGTTCCCCTTTACTGGGCTGACAGCCTGCACTCTCATTCAGGGATTTTGCAATTACTTATTAGAAAATCAATCAGACAACCCGCAATCTATCTCCCATTACTACCCACTCGGTCACCTAAATTCCCAACACTAATGCACTAATACACCCACATATACTAGCTACAGTCAGTCGACAAAAATCCCACTCCACTTCGGGCTCCCACTTGCGGCACTGACTAGCATATATAACATGTAAACATTCGCACAATTTAGCAACTTATAGGTGACCACAAGCAACTGAAGAGTATGATATTTTTAACAGTTCTAAACAGAGCGCGACTCTAAAGATCACACCGTTGTATCACATCAACGTGAGTGAAAGACCTAAACAGATTATACTACCTAGGCAGCAACCCACCGACTTGTCATAGGCAAGATAACACACAAATTGTATGCAAGAGCTTACCTTGACAATGAGGGTGATCAGTCCTCGGTTCGGTGTGTCACGGTCTCTGCAGAAAAATCAGCGACAGGTCAGTCTCTCGTGGTGAGCCGGAGTCACGCTCCCCCCCTCACACGTTGGGTGCCAAATAATGAGGTCGTGAATCTCACTATATCAGGGTCTCTCTCTTCAGTCACTTGCTCCAAATTCACTCATGCATGCGCTAGCTCACTAAGAAAGATTCTGACACAAAGTTCAGCTTCAATCTCAGTACATGCGTTATCCCAGGGGTAACACAGGAACTGCTGCTTTATTATTCAGCTCACAAAGTTTATGTAGCATAGCAATGGGGCGAGCCAAGGGTTGGGCTTAAGCTGCTTATATCTTGATCCGGGACACTCTTTCATCTCTCATTGGTGTACATTCCTTCATGCCTGGGTGCGTGATCAGCTCGTGAGTCAGCTCGTGCTGATAAGCCTGTTGTTTGTACGTCTTTCATCAGCCGGATGTCTCCATTACAGGATAAGCTCAGGGTGTGTTCCCGGATACAGGCACCATCTTTACTGTACAATATCTGTTTGCATTGCTGAGTTGGATAACTTTCGGAATAATGGATAAACATATATTCACATAATATTTTCTACCCTCACAGAACCACCTGATGGTCCCCAGACACCAGTGGGGATGACCCAGGGACCCTCAGACACCACGGGAACCACCTGGAGGCCCACAGAGCCTAGCGGGGACCACCTGAGGGCCCCAAGACACCCATGGAAACCCCCCGGGGTGCACTTTGGGGCCTGCGGACACCCGTGGGGACCACCTGGGGACCCCCGCCGGCCTGTTGTATTGTGTCTAAAAAATAACTAATGGTTTTATGTGGGTGGGTTGTGTATTGTTGTTTAATAAATATTTTAATGGTGTATTGGGGG
>NC_134483.1:243168697-243248697 GCF_040206685.1 Ascaphus truei
GAGAGAGAGAGAGAGAGAGAGTGAGGTCTGAGAGAGAGAGAGAGTGAGGTCTGAGAGAGAGAGAGTGAGGTCTGACAGAGAGAGAGAGAGGTCTGAGTGAGAGAGGTCTGAGAGAGAGAGGTCAGAGAGAGAGAGAGGTCTGAGAGAGAGAGAGAGGTCTGAGAGAGAGAGAGGTCTGAGAGAGAGAGAGGTCTGAGAGAGAGAGGTCTGAGAGAGAGAGAGAGGTCAGAGAGAGAGAGGTCTGAGAGAGAAAGAGAGATCTGAGAGAGAAAGAGAGGTCTAAAGAGAAAGAGAGAGAGAGGTCTGAGAGAGAGAGAGAGAGAGAGTGAGGTCTGAGAGAGAGAGTGAGGTCTAAGAGAGAGAGAGAGAGAGAGTGAGGTCCGAGAGAGAGAGTGAGGTCCGAGAGAGAGAGTGAGGTCAGAGAGAGAGTGAGGTCTGAGAGAGAGAGAGAGTGAGGTCTGAGAGAGAGAGAGAGAGAGAGAGTGAGGTCTGAGAGAGAGAGAGAGAGTGAAGTCTGAGAGAGAGAGAGAGAGAGTGTGAGGTCTGAGAGAGAGAGAGAGTGAGGTCTGAGAGAGAGAGAGAGTGAGGTCTGAGAGAGAGAGAGTGAGGTCTGAGAGAGAGAGAGTGAGGTCTGAGAGAGAGAGAGAGAGAGAGAGAGAGAGAGTGAGGTCTGAGAGAGAGAGAGTGAGGTCTGAGAGAGAGAGAGTGAGGTCTGAGAGAGAGAGTGAGGTCTGAGAGAGAGAGAGAGAGTGAGGTCTGAGAGAGAGAGAGTGAGGTCTGAGAGAGAGAGAGAGTGAGGTCTGAGAGAGAGAGAGAGAGTGAGGTCTGAGAGAGAGAGTGAGGTCTGAGAGAGAGAGAGTGAGGTCTGAGAGAGAGAGAGAGTGAGGTCTGAGAGAGAGAGAGTGAGGTCTGAGAGAGAAAGAGTGAGGTCTGAGAGAGAGAGAGTGAGGTCTGAGAGAGAGAGTGAGGTCTGAGAGAGAGAGAGTGAGGTCTGAGAGAGAGAGAGTGAGGTCTGAGAGAGAGAGAGAGAGTGAGGTCCGAGAGAGAGAGAGTGAGGTCCGAGAGAGAGAGATTGAGAGTGTGTGAGAGTGTCTGAGAGAGACACCAACTGCGCACTGCAACTGTTAGGTATGTATAAACACCTTTGTTTTTATTTTGGGTGCCGCGATAAAATCCTGTTCGCCTTGGGGAGCCTTGAAAAATTCTGATTGCTTTGGGGAGCCTTGAACCGAAAAAGTTTGGGAACCACTGGGCTAGGGGACATTAGATTGTATTTATCAGGTATGCTTTCTGGCAATGGAGGACATGGCCCTGCAGTATGCTGACGAGGACGCCCATCATATTACCAGGGGTAAGTAGAATGGTTTTTAATTACTTTATTTATGCTTCATGGCTAATGTTGTGTTTAATAATGGACAAATAATCTATTATCCATATCTGGATAATAGTTATTTTACCCATTACTGTACTGTATGTGTTTGGTGGGGGGAGGTGTATTTATTGAAATGTAGACCATGTTTTATATCTTTTTTTAATACAGGAATGGTACCACAAGCCAGCAAGGACCCACGGGGACCACCCGAGCACCCCCGGACGTCCACGGGGACCACTCGAGGACCTCCAGACACCCACGGGGATCACCTGAGGACCCACTGACACCTGTGGGGAGGAACTGGGGGCCCCACAGCTGTGGGGGCCCAGACACCTGCAGGGACCACTTGAGGACCCCCAGACACCCATGGAACTAATGAGGTCGTGAATCTCACTATATCAGGGTCTCTCTCTTCAGTCACTTGCTCCAAATTCACTCATGCATGCGCTAGCTCACTAAGAAAGATTCTGACACAAAGTTCAGCTTCAATCTCAGTACATGCGTTATCCCAGGGGTAACACAGGAACTGCTGCTTTATTATTCAGCTCACAAAGTTTATGTAGCATAGCAATGGGGCGAGCCAAGGGTTGGGCTTAAGCTGCTTATATCTTGATCCGGGACACTCTTTCATCTCTCATTGGTGTACATTCCTTCATGCCTGGGTGCGTGATCAGCTCGTGAGTCAGCTCGTGCTGATAAGCCTGTTGTTTGTACGTCTTTCATCAGCCGGATGTCTCCATTACAGGATAAGCTCAGGGTGTGTTCCCGGATACAGGCACCATCTTTACTGTACAATATCTGTTTGCATTGCTGAGTTGGATAACTTTCGGAATAATGGATAAACATATATTCACATAATATTTTCTACCCTCACAATCCCCCCTTGAATTTATGTTTATTCGTTCACTCCCTAGGGGATACAAGCTGTCCTACGATGTGGGGAATGGGTAAAGGACTTCTTCACTTGACTACTGGCACAATACATCCCTAACAGATGTTCATACCTTCCATCAAGACTGTCAACATCGTAGGAGTCTCTTTCCCCAGATACCTTGAACCTCACAATAGAGAATTACGCATAATATATTTCGGGGGCCTTCGGATAGGCATATCCGACTTAGCTTTAGTTTGCAAAAATGATTCCAGTTCACTTCCTGTATTCATCATTGTTTCTGCTCCGACCACTTTATACATTAGTTTCCGATAAAGAGGGATGACACAGCAAAGCACAAGGATAGCAAAGACAAATAAACATAACAAAATCAATCCAATAGTCGTGAGAATTGACTTCCAGCCTCCAGTCCAATCTGCCAGCCAATTGGCCCAGCTGGTATCCACCCCTGAATTTCTCTTAACCTCTGCCGCTAGATCCCTGATCTGGTTTAATGCTTTGACCGTCTTTCCATCTATCACAGAGTTTTCTGGGATAAACGTGCAACATTCTTCTCCAAACATTGAACATACCCCCCCTTTCTCTGCTAAAAGCATATCCAAGGCCATTCGATTCTGAAGAGTCATTCGGGTATTTGGTCCTAGTTCCTCAATTATACCTTGGAAAGCGTCCCTACTATAATTGATAAATCTCTGTTGGTTGTAATACAGATAATTGATCCAATCAACATTTTTATTAATTTGTACTTGGGGAACCATTGATGCGAATCCAGCAAGAATTTGGTCTTGGGCCTTAAATTCATCAGGGACCCCCCTTGGGGCCCCTATGGCATCTCTATATACCAGATTATCACTTTGCAGGGCTGTTGCTATACTTCTTTTTGATCTCGACAGAGAGAGAGACTTCCTGAATAGGCACTGCTCTTCTGGTTCCCATGGGAGTATTCTGAAAGGCATAACTACCTTAACTAATGCACACTGTCCTTGCCACACTGGAGGTAGAATATTTCGGAGTTTACCATTTCCGCATAACCAATATATATCAAGCATATGGCCAGTGTGATCCTGGAGGTCGGCAGAAGGTATAGACGAGTTAGAAACGCAAAACCCTGGGTTAAATCTTCCTAGGTTTGTCCCCGTATCGTTATTTGCTATAAAGCATGTATAATTTCCGTTATGTACTATAACTTCCCTAGGGGGTTTAACGCTGGTTTTCAGGGATACCAGTGGTCTTAACTCTGGACAGTCAGTAGAGTTCTTACCTCTTAATAGAGTAATCAGGCATTCTGTTTCATTGTCGGAGAGTAACAGGGGAACCGTAGTTAAATGAGCATTAGCGGCTGCACAGGCTATACAGCTGACATTCTGGCCAGAACTTTTAACCGTATATTTTACCCATTCTAGCCACAGATTCTTCCTAACATCTGTCTGTGTTTCTATTCGGAATACATCTTCCCATGTCAAGCCCGGAATAGGTAATACCTCTTGAATTTGGGCATCTAATTTTTCTTTATTACTAGGTCGGGAGGTTGGTGACACGGGTCTACTGTTAATATTTTTCAACTCCAGTTGTCCCATCTTTCTGGTGAGAGCACCCCCGTACATACCAAGCACATATTTTCCCATATCTCCTTCTGAAGGATTTTCCAATTGTAAATAAAAGGGCAGACAATCTTGTCGTGCATTATTTTTGCATCTGGTAGGATCCCAAGATCCCTTAGCGAGAGTTAAACGGGTAAGGAGAGATTTCCCGTTCTTGTCTTTTCTATCCAGTCCCCCCTTTGGCCTGTACGCCCAATCGTTTCCTGTGTTCCATCCTACATTTGACCAGGAGGAGCACCATTCGTTCCCTGTACTGGTGACACACAGATATATCTGGGCCTGCTTATTTTCAGGGGATCTCGAATTATATGATGGATCGTAATGGTAATTAATATCGTTAAGGGACCAGACAGAGTAATTGGGCAGAATACTACCGCAATCTGCAATATTACAGAAATCAGTTGTAAAGGTTTGTAGGGGCAGGGAGGTGTTTACCCAGAAAGTGATTGGGGCAGCTTCAACAGTGATCATTAGTGTAATGATAAAAAGGATATACATTATGGAGCTTCAACGGAAGACTTCTTGCAGTGAGAGGCGTGTATCCACGGTCCCTTCCCTTCAAGCTTCACTGCTGTAGGTGTGATCAGCAGAACTCGATATGGACCTTCAAATCTGGGCTCCAAACAATCGGGTCTCACGTGTTTCTTCAGATACACGCTATCCCCAGGTAGAAAGGGGTGTACCGTGTCTCCTGTGGACTCTGGAAGAGAAGCAGACACTACAGAACGAGAGTTAGACAATTCTTGAGCAAGTGAAATTACAAATTGTACTACTTTATCTTGACCCTTTTGTAATTCCTGACTATCTATCTCTGGTATCCGGGGAGGGGACCCAAATAGGACTTCATATGGGGTAAGCCCATGCTTGGCCTGGGGCGTGTGTCTGACATGATATAACGCTATAGGCAATAGATCTGGCCAAGGGAGGGGGTGATCTTGACTCATCTTAAGTAGTTTGGTCTTCAGTGTGCCGTTCATCCTTTCCACCTTTCCCGAACTTTGTGGGTGATAGGGAGTGTGGAGTCCTTGATGAGATCCCAACATAAACCATAGTTCCCCAAAAATAGAGGCTGTGAACGCCGGTCCTTGGTCACTTTCGATCACTTCAGGTATACCAAACCTGCATGCTATTTCGATAAGCATTTTCTTCGCTGTCACCCTTGCCGTCATGTTCTTGACTGGGTAAGCTTCGGGCCATCCTGAAAACAAATCCACTACTACCAATACATACTCGTATCCCCCGGCCGGGGGCATGTGAATATGGTCCACTTGGATTCTCTGCCATGGGTAGTCGGGCTTGGCTAAATGCTGGGTGGGTACAGTCTGTGTGCTGCTGGGATTACAGGTCTGACAAACCTGACAGGCTCGGTTGTATGCGGCCAATGTGGTACTGATTCCAGGAGCATGGTAGAATTTTCTCACATATGCTAGGGCTTGATTCTTTCCTCGGTGTGTGGCCCCATGTGCCCATGTTGCTACAGCTGGATACATTCTTCTTGGAAGACAGTATACATTATCCTTTTTCCACAGACCAGTTTTCTTTTCCACGGTCGCCCCATCTTTCCTCCACTGCTTCTTTTCTTCTGATAATACTTTTGCCTGTTCCTGTTGTAGTTTAACAACTGGAGGTCGTGCTGTATTAATTTCGGGAAACTCTTCAGCCTTGATTTGTGCCTCTGTTTCCTCCCGTTGTTTCTTTTCTTGTGCCCGCGTGCTTACCATTGCTACTTCCATGTCTTCCATGGCTAGCCATCTCTCTGACACAGATCCCAAGGCAGCTTGTTTGGCGGCTTGGTCAGCTAATTGATTTCCTCTTGTTTCCGTGTTGTCCACTTTTCCATGTGCCTTGACCTTGAGAACCGCTACCTGGATAGGTAGCCCCATAGCATGCATAAGTCCTTGGATAAGGGTGGCATGCTTCACCGGTGTTCCTGAGGAGGTTATGAATCCTCTATTTCTCCAGATGGTACCAAAATCATGGGCAATGCCAAAAGCATATCGTGAGTCTGTTCTTATATTCACCCTTTTTCCTTCTGCCATCTCCAATGCTGTTTGTAACGCAATCAATTCCGCTTCTTGGGCTGACCTGCTTGGTGGCAATGCTTCAGCGTAGAGAATCTCTTTCTCCGTGGTGACGGCGAAACCGGTATGAAATCTGCCGCTATCATCGGCATACCTTGAGCCATCTGTCCAGAGTTCTAGGTCAGCGCCTGGAATCGCAGTAGTAGACATATTCTGTGGTTCTGACGTGTCTTGCTGTAAAGTGAGTAAACAGTCATGGGGGGACATCGTTGAGGGGGGGGGGTTCGGTTCTTCCAGTGGTTCCTCTCCCCCCTTTGGGATATGTGGCAGAAGAGTTGCCGGGTTGATAGTGGTACATCGTTGAAAAGAAACGTAAGACGGAAGAAGCAATGAGCACTGAAGTCTCAAATGGCGTTGATGCGAGAGATGTCGAGGTAATGTCAGCGAGAGAACAGCAGCCAAGTCATGTGGAGCTTGTATAATAACATCATGTCCGAGAGTGATGTCCGCCACTTTATCCAGCAGTACTTGGGCGGAATGGGCGGCTTTGAGACAACTCGGAGAAGTACGTGCGACCGGATCCAGCCTGCAGGAGTAGTAACCGACAGGGCGCTGTTTTTCCTGATGGGATTGTGTAAGAACTCCAGAAGCATGGCCTTCCTGCTCGGACACATATAGATTGAATGGCTTGGTATAATCTGGAAGGCCCAGTGCTGGTGCACTTGAAATGGCTTCCTTCAGAAGATTGAAACAGCGTTGATATAATTGATAGGCAACTGGGTCGGCCACATCGTCTTCCTTGGGGCCAGTTTTCAGCGCATCATACAACGGTTGCATAAGCCTGGAGGCGTCAGGTATCCATTGTCTACAGTATGTGATAAGTCCAAGAAATGACTGTAGTTGGCTGATCGTGGATGGATAGGAGACAGATACAATAGCTTGTTTTCTTTCATCTGTCAGATGTCGGATTCCTTGTGATATACAATGTCCCAGAAAAACAACTTTAGGGAGACACCATTGGAGTTTCGATTTGGAGACTTTGCATTGGATAGAGGACAGATGTTGCAGCAGAGAGATAGAGAGTAATTCCATCTGTTGGCCGTCAATCGGGCCACATAGTAGAAGGTCATCAACATACTGGAGTAGCGTAGCTTCAGGGTGAGCTAACACCCATGGTGAAAGAGAGAGCTTCAAAGCCTGGGAAAACTGGTTAGGGCTGTTCTGGGCTCCTTGGGGTATTCTTGTCCATGTTAGTTGAGCTCCTTGGAAAATAAAAGAAAATAAAAATTGGGAGTCCTCATGAAGGGGAACACTGAAAAAAGCATTGGCCAGATCTATTACTGTGAAGAGACTGGCCTCTGGAGGGACTCCGCTGAGGAGAGTATTCGGATTGGGGACAACAGGGGTTTCCAATATGGTTGCTGCATTGACAGCACGCAGATCTTGTACCAATCGATATTTATCAGGTTGGCCTTTGACACTTTTCTTCTTGACAGGAAACAGAGGAGTATTGCAAGGTGAAGTGCAATACCTGAGCACCCCTTTCTCCAAATATGCATGAATTTGTATCTTCAAACTGGCTTCCTGTGCAGCTTTGAGAGGGTATTGCGGGATTCTTGGGTAAGGAACTCCAGATTTCATCTGTACAACCACTGGGGGAACGGGAAGAAGCCCCACATCCTCAGGTCCCACAGACCATAAACTTGAAGGAACGTGATCTTCAATATGGCTCGGGAAGCCAGTGTCAGGGTTTGATTGTTCTTGTAGGAACATCAATGGTAGAGCTTTGAGAACACAGATATCCGCCGGTGTGTCTTCACCATCGGGACGGTGTAGAGTTAGTTGCATACCGTACTCATCGTAGGAGATATTGGCCCTTAATCTTTGTAAAATATCGGATCCCAGTAAATTTAGGGGACAGGTGTTCGAGACCAGAAATCTAGCAGCGACTTCTGAGAACGGTCCGAGAGGTACAGGAACAGTAAGGCGGCTGTTTTGCGGTTTTCCCTCTACCCCCATTGATGTCATCCAATCATCGGAAAGTTCTACAGTGGGGGGAAGCAATTTTTTGGATATAACAGACGTGGACGCCCCTGAGTCCACCAGGAAATCCATAGGGACCTCTGCTACTGTGAGAGTGACTTTCCCACAAACAGCAGTTTGCCCCACTGCTGCCATGGCGGTCCCAGGTTGTCCCCCCTTTCAGGACCGGGGCGGAGGTCCCTCTGGTAGTTGGTCTGGTCTGGGCTTCCTGCAGTCTCTCCTGATATGTCCAACTATTCCACAGTTCCAGCAAGTTGGTCTGCCTTGGCTGCGGCCTCCTTCATTTTGTCTCCTGTCTTGCCGAGGTCCATTATTTGGGTAGTATCCTTGTTGGGGTGTGGATTGTGCATAGAAGGGGGGATAAGGTGCGTAGGCCGGGGCAGGGGCAAGGTAGGGGTACGGCTGTGGGTAAGGAGGGAAAGGAGGGGGCGGGTATGGATTATTACTGGGGGGCGGGAAAGGGGCAGGCGGTGGAGAGAAGGATGCAGGTGCGGGAGGCGGGGCAGTAAGAGATGGACATAAAACTGCATCCGTGCATTCATTTTCTTGCATCATCAGAGCGAGTGCTTTCTTTTTCCCTTTGTCTTTTAGTTCCTTCGCTTGTGATCGGGCAAACCCTTTAGCTACTAATATAGCGTCTTGCAATGTTCCACCAATACAATCTGGGCGTATTGACATAATCTTGTCTTTCAGCTGTTCATTGAGTCCATCTATAAAAGCCTTAGTCAGGATCATACGGTGAGCCTTGGCTTGAGTGGCGAAGCCAAGATCTTCGAACAGTATTTTAATCCTGGAGCCGTACTGTTCCACAGATTCATCCGTTTGTTGTGTAATTTCTTGGAGTGAGCCCTGTAACTCTGTGAGTGCTTCCTGGGCCCAGAGTTTGAGTTGTTGACAATAAGTGAGTCCCGAGGAGTATGTATCAGTAGGTTGTGACTGACTTTGGTCAAATGCCGGGGCCATCAGTGGCAGGAAACTGTCTGTGCATCTAATCTCCGTGAGAGATTGTAGATCCTGCCAGGTGCATCCGTAGGTTTTCTGTATCTGGCACATTCGTCTGTAGAACGGCATAGGTTGTTTCTCCGGGTCAGGTAGACCAGACACCAGAGTGGAAACTTGTGTAGGGTTGAACGTAACATACTGAAGACCAAGCTTGGATGTGTTATGTGTCGTATTATTGGTTTGGCCTTCTGCCGTGGGCTCCGTTTTTATAGCTGATATCCCTTGGGTATGATAAATCTGGGAACCGGGAAGTGGGGGCACAGCCGAGGGCACTATATCTGAAAGTGGGCCCTTGGATTGCAAAGCTGACCTAAGGATTGGTATTCTATCGGGATCATCAGTGACTATTCTGATCTCTGAGAGTGTGGTAGGTTGGGTGGCTACAAATTCTAATATGGTAGATATGATAGTATTTACAGCAGGTTCGGGTGGGTACCTAAATAACCCCGTGGACACCAAGGGGAAAGCAACAGAGGAGATTCCGCGCTCAGCACAGGCCTGGTCCGACAAATGAATAAGGGTATTCCAGACGACGGACTTTAATTGAGATTCGCATACTTCGGCAAAATTAGGGTCATACTGGGGACCTACGGCATGTATTATAAGGGCTATAGGCAAGTTGCCGGGGCCAGTGACAGCAATTTGTCCCGGGGGTACTTGGCCTGTGCGTGAAATGATTAGATTGCAATCCCGCTGCATGGAGGGGCCTGCGGCATGAGAGATACTCCGGGCCAATCCAGCCCCGTGTTGGAGTTGGGAGTTAGCAGGGTTAACTATTACATCTACCACCGCTGTGGTTATGTCCCCAATTCCTATAGTGACAATAACTTGCTTGCCTTGTCGTGTGACAAACGGTTTGGATAGTGCCGGAAACCACTGTTCCGGTGCCCGGGGAAGTGTGTCAGAAAGCGGGAGGGACTGCGGTGGTCTGATAGGAACTACTGGCGTGGGGTTGATTATGAGCGGCGGAGCCCTAGGCGTAGAGGTGGGTGGTGGATTAGAGTATGTATGCGGATTGGTGTGCGGATATGGGGTTTGTGGGTGGGGGGGTGGTGGCGGATCAGAGTATGGATATAAAGGGTCAAATTCCGCTAGATCCGATGTTTCGGACTCCGACCTACTATCAGGTCGTATTGCCTGTCGCCTTTGCCGACTCGCAGCGATTGCTTCTGGGGTAGTAATAAATTCTTGAAGCGAGGTGAAGGGAAACATGGGGAAAAGTACTTGTAGTGCAGACATAGCGTCATGCGTTCCACTGACCATCGGGCCTTGCGTTCCAGCAGGCTTAGGGCCTTGCGTGTCACTAGGTCCTTTTCCTGCATCCGGGCCTTGGTAAAAGGAACCGGAAGGGGTGAGGATAGGATATAGAGGGGCGGGAGGGAGCGTCTGGGCGGGAGCGGAAGGGGCGGACTTCTCGGATGAGATGGGCGGTGGGCCGGGACGGGGCACACCACAATTATAGCAGAAACTTCGCCATTCCGGGTTTTGCACACCACAATGGTGACAGACCCACCCCTTTGGACTAGGGCGGGCGCCATCTTGGTATGGCGGCGGATATGGGGTTTCCTCAGTTTTAACAGGCTTCATATATCCATATAGGGGATCAGTATTTTCTGCTCCACCCTCCCCCCGTACTTCTTCATAACCCTCATCACACAATTTTCCCGCTACCCGGAGATGAGCCTGTGCTACCTCTAAAAGACCTTTGTCTTCCAGCATTCCCCGGGATTCGGTTATCATTTTAGACCATATGCTGGGTTGCAATCTTCCCGTAGGCGGGACTCCAGCCAGTTTATATAGATTAGTAGCATGTTTGGTATATTTCTTTCCTTCTCGAGTGCGGACTAAATCTAGTGCTGTCTGTGCCCCTGTGGGCAACACATGTTTTTTCTTAAATAAGTGCAACATCTCTGAATTCTCTGTTCGTCCCACCAATATATCGTGGCCGGTCCTGTGTCACCGTCTCGAGGGAACCACTGTTTGGTTACCGCCCTCAGACGCTGGGTCCCTGACCCCAGACACCCGGTACCGGAGACAGAGTACTATCTCTACGTCTCGAGGGAACCACTTTTCCAGGTTACCGCCCTCAGAGCATCAGTGCCTGTCCTGTTCCCCTTTACTGGGCTGACAGCCTGCACTTCTTGGTGCCTGTCCTGTTCCCCTTTACTGGGCTGACAGCCTGCACTTCTTGGTGCCTGTCCTGTTCCCCTTTACTGGGCTGACAGCCTGCACTCTCATTCAGGGATTTTGCAATTACTTATTAGAAAATCAATCAGACAACCCGCAATCTATCTCCCATTACTACCCACTCGGTCACCTAAATTCCCAACACTAATGCACTAATACACCCACATATACTAGCTACAGTCAGTCGACAAAAATCCCACTCCACTTCGGGCTCCCACTTGCGGCACTGACTAGCATATATAACATGTAAACATTCGCACAATTTAGCAACTTATAGGTGACCACAAGCAACTGAAGAGTATGATATTTTTAACAGTTCTAAACAGAGCGCGACTCTAAAGATCACACCGTTGTATCACATCAACGTGAGTGAAAGACCTAAACAGATTATACTACCTAGGCAGCAACCCACCGACTTGTCATAGGCAAGATAACACACAAATTGTATGCAAGAGCTTACCTTGACAATGAGGGTGATCAGTCCTCGGTTCGGTGTGTCACGGTCTCTGCAGCAAAATCAGCGACAGGTCAGTCTCTCGTGGTGAGCCGGAGTCACGCTCCCCCCCTCACACGTTGGGTGCCAAATAATGAGGTCGTGAATCTCACTATATCAGGGTCTCTCTCTTCAGTCACTTGCTCCAAATTCACTCATGCATGCGCTAGCTCACTAAGAAAGATTCTGACACAAAGTTCAGCTTCAATCTCAGTACATGCGTTATCCCAGGGGTAACACAGGAACTGCTGCTTTATTATTCAGCTCACAAAGTTTATGTAGCATAGCAATGGGGCGAGCCAAGGGTTGGGCTTAAGCTGCTTATATCTTGATCCGGGACACTCTTTCATCTCTCATTGGTGTACATTCCTTCATGCCTGGGTGCGTGATCAGCTCGTGAGTCAGCTCGTGCTGATAAGCCTGTTGTTTGTACGTCTTTCATCAGCCGGATGTCTCCATTACAGGATAAGCTCAGGGTGTGTTCCCGGATACAGGCACCATCTTTACTGTACAAT
This sequence comes from Ascaphus truei, assembly GCF_040206685.1. Classification (NCBI taxonomy): domain Eukaryota; kingdom Metazoa; phylum Chordata; class Amphibia; order Anura; family Ascaphidae; genus Ascaphus; species Ascaphus truei. The sequence continues at coordinate 243,180,824 of NC_134483.1, forward strand.
ATCTGTTTGCATTGCTGAGTTGGATAACTTTCGGAATAATGGATAAACATATATTCACATAATATTTTCTACCCTCACAGAACCACCTGATGGTCCCCAGACACCAGTGGGGATGACCCAGGGACCCTCAGACACCACGGGAACCACCTGGAGGCCCACAGAGCCTAGCGGGGACCACCTGAGGGCCCCAAGACACCCATGGAAACCCCCCGGGGTGCACTTTGGGGCCTGCGGACACCCGTGGGGACCACCTGGGGACCCCCGCCGGCCTGTTGTATTGTGTCTAAAAAATAACTAATGGTTTTATGTGGGTGGGTTGTGTATTGTTGTTTAATAAATATTTTAATGGTGTATTGGGGGCCTAGGAGGTGGGTAGTAGGGCTGTTGTGTTTTTTTATTGTGGGTAGCGGGTGGGTGAAGGGGGTATTTTCCCCAAGGATGGGTGTTTAGGCCTACCTGGTGGGTATTGGGGGAGGATGGGTAAACCCCTTAATTGCTATAGCAGTTACTAACCGCTAAGGTGAATAAGGGGTTAGGGGACATTAGATTGTCTTTTTTATCATTCTGTATTGTTTGTGGCAACGGAGGACATGGATGGTGATGAAGATGAGGATAGCCCAGCCTGGCAGGGGTGAGTGCAAGATTTATTTACTTTATTTATGCTGCTAAATGTTGTATTTTAAATGGGTCAAATGCACTATTATCCATATCTGGATAATAGTAATTTTGACCATTATTGTTCTGTATGTGTTAGGGGATGGGGGGGAGGGCGGTGTACTTATATAAAAGTATTTATTTATGTATTTTTTTGGGGGCACAGGATTGGTACCGCAGGTAAGCGGGAACCACCCGGACACCCCTGTGGGGACCCACGAACCCCTGTGGGGACCACCCGAGGGCCACAGCCAGCCTATAGTATTATTCTTGTGCATAAAAAAATTAACATCTTCTATGTATGTTAGTGGTTGTTGGGGGCACAGGGGATGGGTTTGTTGTGTATTGCAATGTTTATTGGGGGCAATTGTCCCCAATAAACATGGTATTGTGTCTTAACCCCTTCATTGCCTTAGCGGAAAGCTCCTGAGGTAATGAAGCTGCTTTAATGTCTTTTTTTTTTAATAGTGTGCAGGAGCAGGGGGTCTCCTGAGATAAACCGCTTTGATTTCTGGCTCAGGAACCACCTGCTTCCTGAGTTACAGGCCCTGGTATGGGGCCTCGTATGCCAGTGTCGCCGTCTTTTTAAAAGCGTCCCCGTCGCGTGATGTGTGATGTAAATAATGGAGGAGATACCAGTACCCCATATCTGGATCTCTAACTCAGGAAGCATAGGGTCCCTGAGGCTAAAATCAAAGCGGTTCAGGAGACCCCCTGCTCCCTCACAATATTAATACAAATTATATTAAATCAGCTTCATTACCATAGCGGATAGCTGCTACGGTAATGAATTATTTTTTATTGTGATATGTGTTTTGATACTAGTGTAGATGAGCAGGGTTCTCCTGAGCTGAACCGCATTGTTTTCAGCCTCGGGACCCCGTACTTCATGAGATACAGGCCCTGTTATGGGTGCCGGTATCCCCCTACAGGATTTAAATTTCCCGGTTACGTGACACGGGAGCTTTAAAAGCACGGGGGACACCGGCACCCCATAACGGGGCCTGTATCTCATGACACCAATGCGGTTCAGCTCAGGAGACCCCCTGCACATGTACACTATTATTAAAATGTATATATTTACTGTATGATTGCCTGTAACAGCCGTGCATGGAGACACAGCGTCTCCATGCAGTTCTTACAGGCTGCTTTTTTTTAAATCAGCTATTGCGCTGTAGAACTTTAAGCACGATAGCATATTTTTGCCAGCCTGGACCAAAATGCGCTTCTTTTGTTAGTGAATCCCGCGTTTGGCTTCACTTTGTGTCGGCCGAATCAAAAACTCCCAACCGACCGCAAAAGCGCTGCTTAGTGCATAGCCCCCATTATCCGATATTTGTATTTACAGTATACTGATCCAGAGGAAGGCAAACAAATAGCCCCAGTGACATATCCAATGATACCTAATAAGGGGAAAATTAAATTCCTTCCTGACTCCAAGAATTGGCAATCGGATTACTCCCTGGATCAACATTCTTCCCATGTTAAATTGTTTGGTATATCCCTGTATACCTTTCCCTTCTAAAAAGATGTCCAACCTTTTTTTGAAATAAATCTATTGTATCTGCCATCACAGTCTCGTTGGGCAATGAATTCCACATGTTAACTGCCCTTACTGTAAAGAACCCTTTCCTTTGTTGCTGGTGAAATCTCCTTTCCTCCAACCTTAAGGGATGAGCCTGTGTCATTTGTACTGCCCTTGGGATGAATACAGTAGTTCTTTTGAAAGCTCCTTGTATTGCCACTGAATATATTTATATATAGTTATCATATCCCCTCTTAGATGTCTTTTTTCTAATGTAAACAAATCTAATTTAGCTAGCCCCTCCTCATAAAGCAGATTATCCATCCCCTTTATTAATTTGGGGACTCTTCTTTGCACTTTCTCTAGTTCCATAATGTATTTTCTAAGGACTAGTGCACAAAATTGTTCTCCATATTCAAGGTGTGGTCTTACTAATGCTTCATTGCTGTGTAATGTAATATAAAATCTTGTTTGCCTTTGCTGCTACTGCTGGACTTTGGGCACTATTGCTAAGCATCCTGTCTACAAGCACTTCTAAATACTTCTCCATCAAGGATTCTCCTAATTTATCCCCATTTAATTTGTAAGTTGCCTGTTTATTCTAGTTTCCCAAATGCATAATCTTACATTTATCTGTATTAAACCTCATCTGCCATTTATCTGCCCAAGTTTCCAGTCTCTCCACGTTTTCTGGAGAGAAATTACATCTTGCTCTGATTCACAATTTAGTATCATCAGCAAAGATGGAGACATTGCTCTCGATGCAAACCTCAAAGTCATTAATAAACAAATTAATAAGCTGCGGTCCCAGTACCAATCCCTTAGGAACTTCACTCACGATCCTAGCCCAACCTGAAAAGGTTCCATTTATTACAACCCTCTGTGTCTATCCTTCAACCAGTTTTGAATCCAGGTGCAAATATTATTACTGAGTCCAATTTGCTTTATTTTGTACAGTAACCTTGTGTGTCACCATATCAAAAGCCTTTGCAAAATCTAAGTAGACTACATCAACTGCATTGCCATGGTCTAAATTCCTACTTACCGCCTCAAAGAAACAAATAAGGTTAGTTTTGCATGATCTATCCTTCATAAATACATGCTGACTATTACTAATAATTTTATTTTGCATTAGGTATTCCTGAATATTATCTCATACTAAGCCTCCTAGTAGCTTCCCCATTATTGATATCAGGCTTACAGGACTGTAATTCTCCGGTTGTGATCTAGCTCCATTTTTAAATATAGGCACCATGTCTGCTTTACGCCAATCTTGTGGTACTGAGCTTGTGAAAATTGAGTCCTTGAATATTAAATGCAATGGTTTGGCTTTTACTGAATTTAGCTCATTAAGAACTCTTTGGTGTATGCCATCGGGGCCAGGTGCCTTATTTACTTAAATTTTATAAAGCAGCATATGTTGCTTCCTCCTGCGGAACTGCTATTGCAATTGATTCTTTCCTGGTAAATATAGAGGCAAATAATTAGTTTAATACCTCTGCTTTTTTTTTATCTCCAATAATTTGCTAATTTGTCTTCCCATCTCACACTGAAAGGGTCTTATATTTTCTTTTTTTGTTATTAAGGTACTTTAATAACTTTTTAGGGTTGATCTTACTTTCTATTCCAATCCTTTTTTCATTATTCATTTTTGCTAAATGTGGGCATGTGTAACATGTAGATTGTCCAATTGTTAACAATCGATCTCAGTATACCAAACTGTATATATTTTTGCTCAAACATTACTATTATGTCGAAAGTCTGTACATGAAACAAAAGTGATATTCCAGCTTTGTTCTATTCTATGTACTCACCCACCAGCCATCCTACGCAAAATCTACCCGCCTCAAATGCTCGGAAAACTGACCAAGAATATAGAAATCGTGACAGGAACCAGGATATCGGGCTGCCACATTCAGAATGTTTATGTGTGCATCACATATGACCTGCTGTAACGAGTGCTTGACACAAACAGGACGGGACCACAAGGCCGAGGTGGGGATTAGTAAACGCTGACCAGAAGCCACGAGGCCAACCATGTGATGGAGTCATTTTAGGTCAAGTATGTGACATCATCTAAAGGGAGTCACATGGTGTACAACAACCAATCAGATTGGGATTTGGATCCCATGATCTGATTGGCTGAAATACCATGTGACGCCGGCTTAGTGACGTCATGTTAAAGGGAAATGAAGCACAGCCATTGTGATTGGCAGGCATCATTCCCTTTAAATGACGTCATAAATAAAAAATCGAAATCAGCTCATGGTGTTACAACCAATCAGATGGCAGTTGAACCAGCTCCCGCCCAAATGTGACATCACAAGCCATATTTAAGGCTGTGACTCCTCATTTGAGCCCAAGAAGACGACGAGACAACATCGGTTGGGATCTACCATGTGGTTTTTTTGATTGACAGATGAAGACAGAAGAGAAAGAAGATACAGAAATAATTACAGAAGAAGATAGAAGAAGGTGATTAAAGATAGAAGAAAGAAGAACTGGGTTCCTGATCAGGATCTTCATGGCGGATGGCATCGGATGCTGTTTAAGCCCTTCGCGGTACCTGAGCTTCCTGTTTCCCCGGGAGTCAGAGGGCAAGCACTTCTAAAGGTAAGTAATATATTGAATATATGGAAATTTATTTTTTTTTACAGGTTTTTCGATTGGATGTATATTTTTATTTTTTCTTTGCACATTGATTGATAATATATTAATCAGTACCTCTTTAGGGTACAGATCAATAAATTATTAGGCCAATAATATCGTTTTTAATTTCTTGCTTTGTATTGATGGTGAATGGTTTTTGAATGTTTTATTATTGTGTGTTTTGTGCATTACTGTATTGTGATTAGGTGCCTATGGTGTGCTATAGTGGCTTATCATGTCCATATTATTATATGGGTATGATGTACTACAATAACAATCAATCGGTACAGGGTGGGTATAGTGGGTCTGGGGAGGGTGGTTAGGCCTCCCGGATGGGTATCAGGACAGGGTGGGTTAACCCCTTAATTACTGTAGCGGTTAATAACCGCAAAGGTGATTAAGGGGTTAGGGGACATTAGATTGTATTGGCTATGTATTTTTCTGACAACGGAGGATAGGAAACTTACATTATCCTGATGAGGATGCCCTTCATATTGCAGTGGTAAATAGAACTGTATTTATTTACTTGATTTATGAATGCTGGCTAATGTTGTGTTTAATAATGGGCAGATAATCTATTATCCATATCTGGATAATAGTTATTTTGACCATTACTGTACTGTATGTGTTTGGTAGGGGGGAGGGAGGTGTATTTATTTATGTGTAGGACGTGTTTTATTTTTTTACATACAGGATTGGTACCGTAGGGTTGCGGAGACCCATGGAGACCACCTGAAGACCCTCGGATGCCCACGGGTACCACCTGAGGACCCCCGGCCGCCCACGGGTACCACCTGCAGACCCATGGGGGACACCTGTGGGGAAGAACCGGGGCCCCCACAGCTGTGGGGGGCCCGCAGACTTGCATGGACCACCCGAGGTCCCCAGACACCTGTGGGGATGACCCGGGGATCCCCAGACACCCGCGGGATCATCCATGGACCCCTTTGTGGCCCGCAGTAACCCACAGGGGCCACCTGGATACTCCCTTGGGTGCACTGTGGACACCCGTCGGGACCACTGGGTATACCCCGTCGGTCTGGGGTATTAATCCTGTGTGTAAAATAATACATCTTGGTTTAATGGGGGGCACTACAGTAAATATTTTTACATTTAAATTATATTCCTAGTGTAGGTGAGCAGGGGGTCTCCGGAGCAGAACCGTGTTGGTTTCAGGTCCGGGAACCCCGTGCATCCCGAGATACAGGCCCCGGTATGGGGTGCCGGTATCCCTCTGCTTTGTTTACATCCCACGTGGGTTTTAAGATGGAGGAGATACCGGCACCTCATATAGGGGCCTGTAACTCGGGAAGTAGGGGGTCCCGCGATTTGAAACCAATGTGGTTCAGCTCCGGAGACCCCCTGCTACATTACTGTAATGTTAGAATTTTAATCAAATCCCCGCAATCGCCTGTGAGAAGCGTGCAGTTAGAGTGACTGATTCAGCCTCTTACTGCGCGTCTATTACATAAAGGCAGACCCCGGTAGGATTCACACAGCAGGGACTGCTGTGTTACTCCGGCGGGCCATTAGTCTTCCGCAGCGCAACTTGTGAGGATCTCGGGCATATCTCGAAATTCCATTTTGAGATTTTTTCGAATAACGGCTGCTGCATCTGTACATAACCTCAATATGTTGTGGGAAGAGAGTGTCGGAAGCTGTAGAACAGGGGTGGCCCAGCACCCCACACAAACTAAAAGAGAAAAAAGAAAGAATGATCCCTGATGAAGTAGCGTTTTTATAGCTATGAAATGCGTAGGATTTTATTGCTGCTACTTTGATTGATCTACTGACTTCAAGTTTAGCTGTGCAGTCAATATACGGACTTATGGCTCTCTTTTTACAATGAGCGCCGTTATGTGATCTTCGTCCAGTGACTTCATCTCCCGTTGATGAGACCTGCTGGCTGCTTCTGACTGAAGTGCTGTGTGCCGTGGCTGTGGGTACCTCACCGGGACCAGTATTTCCAGCTGGTTGGATTAATCCGTTTGTCGCGCAACACCGGGTTACCCTGGTAGTGACACCGTATGGTGGACTGCCGCTACATATCCCAGCGGCTTTACCTCACCTGCATTTCTGGAGAGGACTGATTCCCTGTACAACGGGGCCACTCTTGTGAACTGGGACACTCTTGAGACGTATGTACTGAGGAGGATCTCCTGTGCCATTCTGTGCGGGGCCACCTACCTCGGAGAAAGGAGTTGTCCTTTAAAGATCCACATTGGGTGATTGGATGATGAGAATTTCCTGACCGGACTGGTTCCGTGCTGGTAACATGTCTTGATACATGAAATGCCTATTACCTTCTGAATTGATGTACGCAGATTACTTACTCCCCGTTTTTTTGTTATATATTTTTTACTAAGATGTACTATACTTTGAGCGTTGTGCGCTGTTTCTTTGTCTTTTTTCTCTAAGATTTTCCATTGGCGGTACAACAGTTGCTGGGCCACCCCCACCCTGCCAAGCCTTTGGTCACTCTCCCTCATCTCTCTCCTCTCTGTCCCAAAATCGTTTTCTTTCTCTGTCTCCTCATGTGCAGCTCAAACCACCTCCCAATCATTAAATCCGCCATCTCAACCACGAAGTAAATATTAAATTGGACTGTTTTAAGTAGGTATGTAATGAAGCCACATGACTTCAAATAATGACAGCTGTGAAGAAAAAGAACAAATTAAACAATTTCCTCCATGTGTGTTTAGAACCAATTAATATCAGTTGTGTAGGATGACATAATCGTTATTACCTGATATTTATTGAAGATTTAACCCAACTTATTCGAAAACCTTGGTTAGACAATGCAAATCCAATTATTATAATTGCATGATTTGCCACGGTTAGTGGTAACGGTTAGTGGTAAACGGTTATTACGGTTAGTGATAATTGTTGGGCAATCTTGGAAGCAGTTTGGCCTTAAATTGTCCCCTCAGATCCTACTATACAGTATCAACAACAACTTTTTAATTACTTAACATTAGGTTTAGATCAACATATAATTACAAAACAAGAATTTGATTTTCTTTACAATATTTACCCCAAAATACCTCTTTTTTATATAATACCCAAAATACATAAAAATATACAATTTCCGGGGGGGCGTGGCTTGGACGCAGAACGAGCAAGTCGCAGAGAAGGCTAGCTCCGTCCAAACAGGGAGTTTCACCAAGGAAACCCTGGCCAAAAGCCAGCCAAAACAGCCCACAGACGGCCCATAGCATCCCCTGACCGCACACCACTGACCGCTGACACCCAGACCGTGAAGCTCACGGAGAATCGGGACCCCGAGCACCCGCAGACACTGACAGTGCAAGCCTCCCGTACAGCCGAGCACACAAGATGGCCGCCGCACGCGCCTGAATAGGAGCGAGCTGAAGGCTGCAGCACAACACCGGGCAACGGAGAAGGAACCTCGTACCCCAACTCAGAGCCGCAGAAGCGGAGACCCCGGCGCAACGATGACAGAGGTATAGAGGGAGGGGGGGACGGTTCAGGACGGACCGGAGAGGGCCGCACAGACAGGAGGGGGCGGGAGGCGGCCACGTGGGAGCCGGAGCCCCTCTGGGGAAGCGCAGAGCTAGACACCATTAATCCCCCAACCTGTGCCCCCCCCCTTCCGCTGTAGCAGAGAAAGTAGGAGACCCCTCTCTGCAAGGAGAAGTGAAGGGGGCAGACCAGCTAGGATCGAGAAGAGCCCCTCTGCTGCAGCCGTCTCCTACCTGGTAACCCAAGATGGCCGCCACTGGCCCTTAAAGGGAGAACGACCCAGACAAAACAACCACTATAAACAAAGTAATAAAAACCACAGCCCAAGGGGGCCTGAAAAGCGCTGAAAGTTACACACAGCGAAAAAAGGCGAATAATAAAGAGCGGAGTGAATGAGCGCCCGCGCCCCTCCCCTTCCCCCCCTTTACCCAAGGAGACGAAACAGTGAACCATCTAACTAGTCCCATGGACTAACAAAATGCCCAAGTGTGGGGGTGCATATGTGGGATAGCTGCGAGCCCAGAAAAAACGACAAGAACCACCCTCAGCTCCCCATATCCAAGATAACCTAGCAACCAATATAGAGGAGGAAGACCCAGACCTGATAGTTCTCTACAGCCCATAGCTGAACACAGACGGCATGGCCCCTCCTAAAAAGACAGGAAAGTCAGAATCTTCCACGTTCTTCACTAGAAGGAACGTGGCGCCCACACCAACGGGCAAAGATAAAGCCGCACAAGCTCAAGATCGCTCAGACTCAGACGCAGGGTCAGAAGCAGATAGGCACCCAGATATCAGGAAAGAATTAAAAACCTGGGTTAAAGAAATTAAACAGGCGTTTCACGAGGAGTTACAAACCGCAATGAAGTGCCTACACACCAAGATTGTAGAGGTAGAGGAGCGGACGACAGGACTGGAGGAGGCCATGGAGACAGTCACCGAAGGACAAGCGGCAACAGATGAGGACATAACCCAAATGAAAAAACAGATCTCCTGCCTTCAAGACGCCCAAGAAGAGGTAGAGAACAGATCGCGAAGGAACAATCTTAGAATTCGCAACATCCCGGAGACAGTCCTTAACGAGGAAATCAAGCCATACCTAAACAGACTTTTTCGGAGCATACTCCCAGAAATCGCCGAAGCAAAGCTGGAACTTGACCGAGCCCATAGAATCTACAGGCCGAGAGAATTTGAAAACAGAGGGCCCAGAGACATAATCACAAGGTTCCATTACTTCTCTACCAAAGAGGAAATCTATACCAAAGTCAGAAACCTAGATAAAATCTCCTTTGAGGACACGGAACTGCAAATTTTCCCGGACCTCTCACCAATAACCATGGCCAAAAGGCGAGAACTCAAGAAAATCACAGGCTATCTGAGAAGCAGAGACGTCAGGTATAGATGGGGCTTCCCCTTCCATCTCCAAGCCACCAACAAAGGCAAACAGGCCACCCTACGAACCCCAGAGGAAGGCCCAGAATTCATCGCAGCGCTAGGACTGGAGATCCCGGAAGAACTACGAAGTGATACAGGGAAAAATTTTCCACGACCAAGGCGTGAAAGGTGGTCCAGGGTGACAACTAACCCAGGATAACCCATCAAGCCCCAAGAGCTGAGGCTTAACAACCAGAACACGGCAAAACTACGAGAGTACAAGAGAGACATTCCTACCTCAACTGTAACCCCCAGCCCCGAAACTGTATGCTGTTCCAAATACAAAGACACGAACTAACGGGAGCGGGAGGAGGGAGGGAAAAAGGTTTTATAGAAGGGAAGGGAAAAAGAAAAGAAAAAGGAAAAAACACAGTACAACTAGATAACTGAGAGCACAAGGTTTAAGCCATTATTAAGCCTCTATAGATTTGATCTAGCTCAGATAGTTGAAGGAAAAGGGAGAGAAAGGAATTTCTGCTCTTTTTTTTTGTTGTTCTATTTACTGTGTTTAAAACTGTTTAACATGTTTGACCCAGAAGTTTGATTGTTGTATTTCCCCCCACCACATCTGTGTTTTAGTTCCAGTCAGTCATAGCAGAAAAGAAGGTTGATCAACAACACGACTAGCCGCCGGAAGTCCAAGCGGAGCTGACTACAGTTTACAGATTACAAACCATACTCTCCAGACTGCAAGTACCACATTGCACCCCACACACACTTTCCCCCTTTTTTCTTGACCCTGCATGTCCCCGACACCCCAAACGCAGAGTCAAAGGCCCAAAGCACCAGAGGGCACCACTCCACCCCACGTTAAAAACCCCCAAGGTTATTTTTGTTCCCCCCCAATGTTCTCCCCAGTTCATCCACACTGGAGTACACCTAAATGCACACAACTTGGCACAACCAAAACAATAGTTGGGATAAGGTCCCGCAATCCGAAAAATCACCACAGGGCACCCCCTAACAACAAGCTCCCTCCGGCAAACACTCGCGCACGAAATTTTAAACCAACATATGGCTAAAGTACTAAAAATAACAACGCAGAATGTCAGAGGACTGAACTCTCCCATGAAAAGGAGACTACTGTTCAGAGACCTCAAAAACAGACAAAGCGACATACACATGATTCAAGAAACACACCTGAACAGTGTGTGTGGAGTGTTTAACCAAATTTGGCGCTCATATACATTTACAATAACAGTGATATAATCAATATAATAGTGATAATGGTGATACTTAGACAAACACAATGGTTGATTGCAGCTGTGACCTGGTGTAGGATTTCTTTCTCAATCCTCATAGAAAGTGGCAAGTGGATCATCAGGAAGCGCATACCATGTGGGAACACATAAAAAGAAAAATGCTTTTGGTGCAATATTGTGCAAACAGTGATGGAGTAAAGTTGCTAGCACAGAATGTGTACACAGAATACTCACAAATGTGAGGTAGGATGAAGGCACATAAAGGTATCTTTAAGAGCTGGTGTCAATCTGTGGAGTATGGTGTTGCCAGAATACTGTGGTTCCCAGCTGACCTTTAGGGCAGGAAAACACTGGACATAGCGTAGACCGTAAAACAATTTAATAAACGAAGTAGTTATATTCCAATCTACTCACATGTTGCAAGATTAATAACAGCATTTTAGATCTCAATGATCTCTGCAAATATCGCTTGATGCTGCCACCGGATGGGGCCTCTCTCTCTGGTCTCCCTCCTTCTCTGCTGTGCGTGTCACGAGTGCGTGTCAGCAACCGGAAGTGACGTCATCGGCATCCAAGGGTTCCGGTGGGTAGAGACAGCGTCACTCTACGCGTTTCACCTTACTTGGCGTCCTTAGGAGCAGAGCAGAGCAGAGCAGACACGAACAGAGCAGACACGATTAGGTTAAAAGACAAAAATTATAACCAAATTTACCACTCACCAGCAACAGACAAAAAAGCGGGAGTAGCCATCCTGATTAGAACTAGTATCCCCTTTGTAGTAGAAAAAATAAAGAGGGACAAGACCGGGCGACTGTTAATTGTATCCGGTAAAGTTATGCGTCAGTACAAACTCAAGTAATTCCAGAGTAAAGGAGTTATGTTTAGTATACCAGCCACCCCTAGTTTTTAGGAAGTGGGAAACAGCCATTAGGCCATATTCATGGTTAATGCTGGTATACAGTCCTTCCACGTCTAGACACACTAGAATCGTGTCGTCGCTGATGCAGACATCATTTAGTCTTTTGAGGACGTCCTTTGTGTCCTTTAGGTAGGATGGTAATGCCATCACAAAGGGCCTGAGTACTCTGTCGACATAGGAGCTCGCCCTTTCAGCCAGGAACCCACACCTATCACACAGGTCCACACCAGGATCTATGTGCCGTTTTGTTACCAGTGTTCCAATATAGTTATATCTGGTATATAAGATATTATCTGATCCGGAGCCAACACGGCTACTATTATTCAGGATCAACCTACCTCCAGCACGTTGTTCCAACATCCACTATTTTAATATATGCTATTAATAAAGTTTATGTTTTAAATCACTCATCTACCATCAGAGCGTGAACCTGAGTGCTATACAGGGTTCTCTCTCTATTCCTTCACTACTGTATGTACACCCTAAGCACCGTTAATCACCCTATCCTATTAGTGTGGCTGCAGCAGGGGCCCCCTACTATTCTAACTAATCATAAGAGACCTACACCAAAGACCGACGGGCACACAATGGCGAATGAACGACCTACTGCTCAGACTACCGGACACTAAAAAAGCTATAGAAAAGGCTATACAGGACTACTTCGCAATAAATGACAACGGGCAAATCAGCGACTGTACACTATGGGCGGCGCATAAAGCTACGCTCAGAGGCAAGATAATTAGTATTGCCTCCCATAGGAAAAAGGAGAAAAACAAAAAGATAAATAAACTAAACAATAGTATTAGAGAAAACGAGGAGACCTACCAACAAAGCCCAATGGACAAAGTTAGAGCAGCGATAGATAAGGATAGATTGGAACTTAAAAATATACTGATTGAAGATACTGAAAAAGCAATGAGGTGGACAAACCAGATCTTTTATGAAAAAAGCAATAAGGCAGACAGGCAATTGGCGGCAAAACTCCGCAATAAAACAGCAAACCTTAATATATACAGCATAAAAACCAAACAAGATAGCCTAACACTCAATCCGGTTGAAATCAATAAAGAGTTTGTCCAGTACTATAGTAACTTATACAACTTGACAAACCCCGACAAAGCTAATAAGAGGCTCGAAGCAAAGTTAGACGAATATATAAAAAACACAAAACTATCCAAACTAGACGAGTCAGAATCAGCCCAACTAGGAACCCCGATAACAGCAGAGGAGGTCACAGCAGCCATTAAATCCCTCAAGAACTCCAAAGCCCCGGGCCCAGACGGGTTTACTAATTTCTATTACAAGAAATTCGAACACACGTTGAAGCCATATCTGATCCGCTGGTTCAATAAGATCCTAGACGGAGAAGCACCACCAAAAGAGTCCCTAAAGGCCTCTATCATTGTAATACCAAAGGAAGGAAAGGACCCAACGTTATGCTCCAGTTATAGGCCCATCTCTCTGATAAACACAGACATAAAACTATTCGCCAAAATTTTAGCAACCAGGTTGAACAGAGTATTAAATTCCTTGGTACACCCCGATCAAGTGGGGTTTACCCCAGAACGGCAGGCCTCTGATAACATCAGGAGAGTAATCAACATTATCCACAACAGTAACAAAAACCAACGCCCTACCCTGATTCTAGGGTTAGATGCTGAGAAAGCTTTTGACCGGGTGGCCTGGCCCTTTATGTTCCGGGTATTCAGAGAGATGGGCCTACATGGAAACTTTATTAAAGGCATAAAGGCGCTATATTCCAACCCAATAGCCACAGTTCGCACCTCAGGCTACACATCAGAACCATTCGCAGTTTCAAATGGTACCAGGCAAGGGTGTCCACTCTCCCCAATGCTATTCGCTCTGTGCATAGAGGTATTAGCCTCAAGAATACGAGAGAACCAAGGGATAGAGGGTGTCCCAATAGGAAACAACATATATAAAGTGTCGCTATTTGCGGACGACACTTTACTCTCCCTGACTAACCCAGATACTTCATTAAAAAACCTATTTGACACACTAGACGAATTTGGCACACTCTCAAACTTCAAAGTGAACAACACAAAATCAGAGGCTATAGGCCTGCACATACCTCCAGAACTAGAAAGCGCACTAAAGAAAAAATTCCCAATAAAATGGATGCCAGACAAGATGAGATATCTAGGAATATATATAACGAGAACATACGATGAAATGTACAGAGCAAACTACCCGAATCTTATCAAAAACTTGAAAAAAGACCTGGAATCTTGGTCAAGATACCAGATATCGTGGACGGGTAAAATAATATCAGTGAAAATGAACCTACTACCTAGAATACTTTATCTATTCCAAGTGCTCCCCGTTACGGTTCCAACCTATGTAATAAGAGATTTGGAAAAAGAGATAACCAAATTTATATGGAACGGCAGAAAACCTAGGATAAAGAAAAAACTGATGGCTCTCTCCCAGGCAAGAGGAAGCCTAGGCCAACCAGACTTAACAAAGTACTATGAAGCGGCTAGACTAAGTCCGCTAATCTATTGGTCCGCAGCCCCAGGGAAAAAGCCGTGGGTGGATATAGAGAGAGTGGAAGCAGGGACAAAGGAGTTAGCGTCTCTTCTATGGATAAAAAAGGGGAACAGACAAACAGCCTATAGAGCCCACCCAGTTTTACTGCACTCTCTAGACATCTGGGATAAAAACTGCAAACACAGGCAAATCTCCTCCATCCCCTCACCCCTAACACCTATTGGAGCCAATCCCGAATTTACACCAGCTCACAACTCAAACATTTTTAAGCAATGGGATGAGAAAGGGCTCTCTAGGTTAGGAGACATGCAACAGGGAGGGAAAGTTAAATCATTCATGGGAATAAGAGAGGAATATAACATCCCAACCACACAAATATTCCAATACATACAACTGGCCCACTATGTTTCCTCAATCCAACCAAGCGACACTTGGAATAGGCCACTCACCAACTTTGAGAGCCTATACCAAAGAGGTCACTACAATAAAGGAACGATTGCCCAACTCTATCAGGTACTTTTAAAACAATATGATGACCAAACAAGCAAAAACATTCTAGACTGGGAACACGACATAGGAAACTCCCTGGAGGAAGAGGACTGGGCAGAAATCCACGAAAGGACAGACAAAGCTTCCCGATGCTCCCTAATCAGGGAAACCAACCTGAAAGTCCTACACAGATGGTATTACACACCAGCCCGCCTCCATTCCTTTTTCCCGCTAACCTCCCCAATGTGCTGGCGCAACTGCGGCCAAATAGGCACATTTAAACATATATGGTGGACCTGCCCCAAAATCATCCTATTCTGGGGAAGAGTCAGACGCCTAATAGAAGAAACAACAGGGGTAGAGCTAACATGGGACATAGGAACAGTGCTCTTACTAAAACCGACAGACGGACTTGAGAGAAAAATAGACTTTTTGATAACGCAGATCCTCTCCGCAGCCAAAAATCTAATAGCAAGACATTGGAAAAAGAACGACCCACCCCCGATCAATGAGGTACTGCACAAAATAAACTACATAATGACGATGGAGAGACTTACAAGCCTAATACACGACAGACATAACTCCTTCCTGACAATATGGGACCCCTGGGAGACCTACATATGGAAGAACCCAATAGGAACCATAAAATAGTAAGGAAACCAGTAATAACTACTAAAGGTTAGGTAGATCTAGACCTAGCATAGGATGTGACAAGTATCATAGAATGTTTGCTTCTTGCATGAAGCCAGTGATGGATGCTACTCCACTGCCCTACCCCCCCCCCCCACCCCATAACCCTTTTATTTTCTGTACCCCCTCCCCCCCACTCCCTTCCCCCCTTTATATGTTACTATGTTTTTTGAAAAAATAAAAATATATACGTTAAAAAAAATATATACAATTTCTACCCGATTGCCCTATCATTTCGGGCATTCAGTCTTTAACACCTCATTTACCCCAGTACATTGATAGACAGTTACAACAGTATGTTATTCAACTACCTTCATATCTAAGGGACACTACCCACATACTGCAGACCCTACAGGACATTCAGTGGCAACCTCATTATTATTTTGTAACAGCGGACATTAATTCTTTATACACAATCATAAACCATGAACAAGGATGCGAAGCCGTTTTGAATACTTTAAATAATGATCCATCTATTTCTAGGGAACATAATGATTTTCTTATTTTAGGTATTAAATTTATACTTTCTCACAATTTCTTTTATTTTAATAAATCATATTATTTACAGGTATGTGGCACCGCCATGGGCACTAAATTTGCACCTAGCTATGCTAATTTATTTATGGGCAGCTGGGAGGAACAACATATATGGTCTGGCTGTCCATATGGTGCAAGTTTGGTGCTCTGGCGGCGCTACATCGACGATATTATTTTTATTTGGTCAGGCACATTAGCAGAGTTACACGAATTCCAAATATATATGAATAACAACAATAATAATCTCAAATTTACATTTGTCACTAGCCCCACTAAAATAGAATACCTAGATTTGGAAATAACAGTTGTAGATAATTGTATTCACACTAGCACATATTTTAAACCTGTACAATCTAATAATTACCTTCACGCACAAAGTCATCATAACCCTACATAGGTCAGAAATATACCGAAGGGTCAATTTATTCGATTAAAAAGAAATAGTTCACATTTTAGACACGTTCAATTCTTAAGCAGAGGATCTTAAAAACAAATTCATTGAAAGGAAGTATTCCCCACAGGATTTAGAAAAAGTGATCACTGAAGTTGCAGCGATGGATAGAACCAGTCTTTTGAAATATAAAAAGAAAAATATTAATAAAACAACCAATCTGGCATTTATAACTCAGTTTAACCAAATGGCACCCAATATACATAAGATTTTCAAAAAGTATTGGCCGATACTAAAAAAGATAAAGAATTAGAAGGTATATTACCAGAACATCTCATACTATATTCACCAAAGCCCCTAATATAGGACAAAGACTGGCACCAAGCTGTCCATCGCTGCAACCTATTCATCATAAGATTGCCCCCTGTGGGGGATACTTCACCTGCAATAGATGTACTGCTTGTAAGTACAGTATAAGAAAATCAGAATTTACATCCAATAACACTTAAAAAAATTATAAAATAAAACAACACATCATGTGTAATAGTTCTTTCGTTATTTATTTGCTTGAATGTCCATGTGGTCTGCAGTATGTGGGTATGACCACCAGATCTGTCAAAAGACGTCTGTATGAACATATATATATAATATTAAAACTGGTTTAGCAACACACAGTGTGTCGAATCATTTTCTTCAAAAAAAATATCAAACCAACAATGTCACGATACTTGGATTTCCAGAGTTACAAAGAGTGAAGGATTGCTTAAAAATGTAAGCCAGTCATTTTATTGACCCTAGGAATGCTGAAATTGGTTATCGATGACAGAAGAAAGAATCGATTGAGTAGATTATCCATTATTTGTCAATTTAATAATCTATGTCACCATTGAGGCCATATGTTACCACTGTGACAATGATTGGATTTCTAGGTTAATGTACATTAGTCATGTAATGTAGGATTTATTGTATGCAAATGTTTACCCAAAAATCCACACCAAATTCAAAATGACATTAAATGGTAATATGCATTTTGGGATACAGTACTAGTGCTTGTCCATTTGTGCATGTGGGATTGGGGATCAATGGGGAACATGGGGATACTTACACCGGCTATTTTCCGGGGCTGATTAATTCATTATTTACCATAGTGCTTAATAACTGCAAATGGCATCAACTGATTAGTGACGACAAGCTAGTCATGAGCAAGACATTTGGGGTTACTGAAAAGAGGAAGACGCCCTTAATCCAGGCAGGTGTAACAAATGTAAACTTTTCATAAACCATTGCTGGCTAATATTTGATATAATATGCACATCTGGAGCATAGAGATTTTGACCATTCCTGTGTGGGTGACTAAAGCTAGTTGTTTCCCCAGTGTGGATGTATATGGCATGCGAGTGGGACTTTAACCCCTTAATGACATCACAAGTTTTAACTGCGAAGGTAACATAGAGGTTAATACCTCCCAGTCAAACTATCCACCCACCCTTATGAACGGAAACCTTCATCCACCCCCTATATAGCCCCACAAATTGTCCACTAATATTTAACCCCTTAATAATCTAAGCAGTGAGCCACTAAGGTCAAGAAGCTGGATGTGAATATTTAGTTTAACACCTACTTTTCAAGACCAGGGACCTAGAACTAGAAAGCAATATGTCTCAGCTGCAAAGACTCCAGGCTTAAATACTTTGTAGAAAACATACCCTTTTTTTTAAAGTCCTCCCATAAATCCCATCTCACCAGTGTGTGTGGTGCGACAAACTGGCAGGAGGCATAAACTTTGGCAGGGGAGGGGTTAAGTGACTCTCGGCAGGGACTGTGACCAGAGAGGGATTTAGTGACGCTCTGCAGGGCCTATGGAAGGGGAGGGGTTTGCCTGTGTGTTTGCGGTACTCTGTGTTCATGGTCTGTGTACATGCGTGTGTATGTAGGGGCCGGTGTGCGTATATATGTAGGTGTCTGCATGTTTGTGTGTGTGCATATACAGGCAAGAAACGTTGAGACATAATCCCCTTGAGAGAGATCGTAGGTAAATTACTGTCACGGGAGACCAGGCATTTTCACTTTATGCTGGGATCATATCACTGAACAAAACCAAATAGTAAAACAAATTGTCATGTATTCTATTGAAAGTACAAATACAAACCAGCACCCACAGGGATTGATAATGTCCAATGAGTCCAAAAGAGGGGGAAAAAAAGTCCAGTAGGTCCAAAGGAATGTGAAATCTCCAATCAATGGGTCTGTGACATGTGGACAGAAACAGAAGAAATTATCATAGTGTATACGGTTAAACAGAGACTACATGAAACAATTAAAACAAAGTACAAACAACATGAAATACATATAACACAGAAGCTGAAAAATAAAACTATTTATTCAAACAAAGGAGCCTGCTTCAGTGGGTCATCAAGGGGTTAAAACCCAAAACCCTACTTACAGCAGGGCCAGATACAACGAGCGTGTGCAACCAAACAGGAACGGATGCCAGGTGCAGAGAAAGTCCTCCGTAGGCGCTTAGGTGTGTGGGGTGGCGACTCAGACTCCCTCCGATGTGAATCTCAACACCGGATTGGCTGCTGGGTTTCTTATAGTGTTTCAACTTCATTCATGAAATACTCCAGCCAATCCAAGCATGGTAGAAATCCTTACCAGCCAATCAGAGCGTTGCCAGTCTATCTAAGCCGGGAAAGCATGGATCGGATTCTGACAAGGGAATGCGCCAACTTGGCACCTCTGCCACTTGTCAGTCAGAAGCCACCCACTGAGTTAGGGTCCTCACAGTCTGAAAAGTACAGGGAAAGGGGGGAAAGGAAAATGAACAGGGCGCTTCTTAGGAGTGAATGTGAAAACAGTGTTAAAAGGAATGGATAATACATCACAAATGTGAATCACTTATAAACAATTAGGAAATACCCTTCACCAGCCAGTGATGAATAACTATTAAAAATACATATTGTGATGAGCAGCTGAACTTCCTCAAATAGGACTGTTCCAAGTCCCAAGATGTACAGTTTCTTTTCTTCTGGGGGAGGAGCGCAGTCTGACTTGGGGCAAATGGTGGTCTGGGACCGCCATTCATCCCAGGACGTGGGCACTTGAGCATAACTCCGGTGCCCAAATGGCTTTCACACCGTGGGAACCTCTGAGGCTTTCATGTCCCGACCCCGAGCAGACGATGGCACCAAGCTTGGTAGCCAATGGTCTCTCTGATCCATGGACCTGGAAGTCCCCAGCTCATACAGTATACTGTGTAAAAGCATAATATAAGCATTTAAACATACCTGCTTAATAAAATATACCTTACACTTTTATTCCATCTAAGTCCTTTGGTTATGAGGGGTAGAATGAGACACTTTACGTTTATTCCACAAGCCATATCCCTCACGCACTATGGGCTATTAAACATTATGAAACAGAAATATTTTTCGCACTTTCCCCACCCCCTGAGAGATGTGTGGCTATGGTGTGTATATGGTGCAATACATGTGATGCACATGAGATCTGAGTCTCTGCTACGGGGAACCTGGGGTATACCTGAGTTGATGTTCGGTCGGTAGCGCTTCCACCTGTACAGGATTCTGTGATGTAGAATAACCCCGCTACAGGACCCGCATACACCCAAGGTGTGAGTGACAGCGCTGCCCCACTATAGTGTTTGAGTTGGTGCACTGATGCATTGGGTACCTGCCGGGTGATGCCACACCCGGGTGCGCTGATGCCACGATGCTGGGATCCACGGATCCGATGCTGATACTGCGAAGCCTCCGTCTCTTTGTTCGGTGGCTCCCTCATGGATTGTACCACTGTAAACAATGTCTTTATTAATGTAGGGAGATCTGTGTCCTGAACCACAGGCCGCCGCCACCGTGCGGCATCTCTGTAAGGAATCCACTCCTGGCTTTGATTATAACTTTTGCAGACTTCTGCAGTTGCAAAAGTTTCCTCTGGCAATCTATGGCACATGTGTTGCTTCTCATTGCAGCTTCTGCCCTGTGCTACATCATTGGAGGAATACTCACACACCCTCCTCCTGTGATTGGATCTCCGCCCTTTATATCCTGGGCGTTGGCACTGAAAAAGTGCCGAGCATAATTTCCTACCAGGACGTTACTGTCTCTGCCACAAACCGCCCCAGGCCTCTCTCCTAGCGTTCTTACCTTCCAAGTTCCTGAGTATCCAGAGGCCTGTTCTTTCTCCTGTGCTGTAGCGTGTTGCCAGCACCGGTACCTGCTGCATTCCCTCCTAGCAGTGGCTACCCTTTCTTGCCTGCGGCCTGCTGCTATCCCCTTACAGTGGCCTGCCTTGGACTTCTGCGCTGAAGCGTTGGTTCTCCCCGACGCTGCCCTGCGGTGAACTTTGGCCAGCCTGCTGTCTCCTTCTGCTGAGATCGGCGTCATGGGCCGAGGCCGCTTCTCGCGCAGAAGCCACTCCCGCGCTCACGATCCTAAGCTGAAGCGGGGAACTCCTGTCTGCTTGTTGCCGATTCCTTGCTACGACTACGACCACCCGGATGTCTTCTATCCTGACCCTGCTTCGGCCATCGATTGTCCTGTCTTCTCCTACCCCGACTTTGGCTTCAATAACGACGATGCTGCCTTCTCCAATCCTGACCCTGCGATGTACGACTATGAACTGCGCACTCCAGATCAGTCTGCGCGGACTAAGGTCGGTGATAATGTAACCCCACCTCAGCCCCGCGGTCCGGTCCCGGTTTGTGGCGCGCATCGGCGTAACAATCTCCCTGTGTCTGTAAGACTAATATTGCTAAGCAGGGCAGGGTCCCTATCTGAGGTGCAAGTCCCTATCGCAGCCACAAATTATGTGGGAGTCGGGGGCCTAGCTGGGGCATAATAGGGGGTATCTAGCATAGTGCAGATGCCACTGTCATCTGCACATGTAGGGATGTGTTAGTTTGCCTTCCCTTTGCTGCAGCGCGTCTCCAGAGGGAGTGTTGTAAGGTTCCGCGGCAGCCCGACAGTATAGGGCGCCGCCATGTTGTTGCGCAATAGTAAGGGGCACTGTCAGAGCAGAGAGAGGTCGCGCATGCGCAGTGCAAGCACGCGAACGGCTGGCCAATAAGAGAGAGGCTCAGCCAGTAACTACAACACCCAGGAGCCTTAGCGGAGTCACCTGACGCCAGGGAGCAAATGGGATGGCCGGATTTGCGGGAGGCAGGAAAGGAAAGCGTGGGGGAGAGACCACGCTAGCCAGAGGGCACCGGAGGAGCAAGGGAAGAAGTGGTGTGGGTGCAGGGGATCCGTGACCCACCTGCATAGGTTAGATCTTCCCTGTAGGCCCTAAGAGATTCCCTGAGTCACCATAGGTTGTGGTGCTGCAGGTACACCCTGTAGTGATAGCAACATCATCCCTTACTGTATACCAGATAGGGACAAAGTGTGCAGAGCTGCGATTGCTGCTAGTCGTCTGGGACCAGGCGGTTGAGCATCGTGACATCGGAAAGACTGCGCTGGATCGGCGGATCCTTTTTGAAGCTATTAGCGGTCACCACAGTGACCGGAAGGTATTTACTAAAAGTGCACCAACACCGGTCAACAGGTGCTGATCCCGCCTTAGGGAACACTTTTTGGGGACACTAAGTGGAGTAGCCAAAGGACTGAGCCTAAATACATATTACAGTACATGGACACGGTGTGGGGGCACGCGGTGATGGGACAGAGACATTACTCCTTACGAGAGTGGCCGAGCCACTAGCCTTATAAGAATAGTATAAGATATGAATGTATGATATGTGTTCTCGCTACGATTAAGTAATAAGGGTTTACTCTTGCGTTCCAGTAAACAGTTCCAAGCATATGTGTGTTGCTATTGTTCTTACCAGGGGAATCTTATGCAATGGGGATCCTGGGTAAGTGGAGGCGCTGCCAATAAGATACTTAGTACCCCAGGCTCCCAGTTAGCGGAGGCTCATCTCCTGGAGCCCATAGGTGTGTGCAGTACCCGTAGTCACTCTAGAGCGTAGGAAAGAGGGCTACATTTGGAGGCGCTGCTGAGATCTCAGACCTGGGGTGCCCTATATTTTTTTTCCCAACTGTGCTCTGTTGTTTTTTTCTCCTCCATGTTTGTGCCCTCACAGCCCGAGGTGCGTAAGTGGGCCCAGCGGTACCAGATTCCCTTTGCCTGTGCCATTGCCATTGGACACGTCCCTGCCGCTACCTCCCTGGGCACGGTGACTGATCAAGTAAGGAAACTTCCGTTCCTGGACACTGCCCGAGTGGTAGACCATTATTATGACGGGGAGCATAACTGGCGTAAAATATTATTCGCTACAGACCGGGACATATGCCCCGAAGCCATTCGCTCCATATTAATCCTGCCCAATGCTCCAGGCATTCATTGCTCGCTAGTACAGGTGGGCGTAGCCAAACCCCTGGCTGTATCCACGTCACAGAAGGAGTACCCTGGCCCGTCAAGCACAGCAACGACCAATCCCTTCCGTACCCCTGAGAGCAGTATGAACCCTCACTGGCCCGCTGCAATGGGTTTAGGCGCTTCTTTCACCCCCTCCACCATTCGGCCGTCGCTAAGTAGAAGCAGTATGTCTAGACTTGATGCCTATGCCCCTGCCGGGAATAGCATGCCTGATAATGTGTCCCTTCCTGTGCTAGCAGAAGCCATACATCAATCCACACAGTCTCATCAATACCGGAAGCTAAAGGCATTTTCTGGCGACAAACCAACCGCTCTGGGAGAAGTCGGCTTTGATGAATGGTTGGATCATGCTGAACAGGTACTCCATGAATGTTCCTGCACTGATGCCGTATGGAGGCAGCGCATAATCGAATGCCTGCGACCCCCAGCTTCCCACATGGTGCACTGTTACCGGGACGACCACCCTGATGCCGATACAGCCGGCATCATTCACGCCCTCACCAAAGCCTATGGGATTCCAGTGGATGCGTTTGCCCTGATGGCCAAGTTTCACGCTTTGACTCAGAAGGAGGGAGAGATGGTATCTGATTTTCTTAGGCGTCTGCACTTGGATCTGTGGACCCTGGTGAGGCAGGTAGTGCAGAAGGTGGATGCCGACGGACTGCGAACCACGCAACTGCTGAGGGGACTTCTTCCGCTGCATCCGGTGTCCGTACGAGTCAGTGGTTGTCTGGTGCCGGGACAAGCCCTGATATTCGATGACCTGATGGACCAAGTGCAGGCACATGAGACCGTGCTGTTGGGACGTGATTTGACCCCGGGAAAGAAGACGGGAGTGGTTGCCAAAGAAGCTAAAAAGTCATAGGCAAAAGTTGAAGTGGCTGGGGATGTGAACCCGGAGAAAGAGGACTTTGAGGAACTTACGGCTGCCCGGGCATGCACTGCTTCGGGACGAACCTCCCCGAACTTCCGAGATAGCCCCTCCCACAGCCACCTTCAGTGTTACGCCTGTGGAAAGATGGGGCACTTCTGAGAGCACTGTCCCTCACCCCGAAGAACGGCGTCACGACCAGCCAAGTCTATGTTGTGTACTCCTCAAGCCAGTGAAGCGGCGGGCCAATCTCCGATGAACAGCCGATTTGGACCAGCAGCCATCGTCAAGGTGGTTATTGAAGGTATCTATGCCTCCGCGCTCATGGACACTGGATCCCAGGTGACCATAGTGTATCGACCCTTCTACGACCAACATCTGCATCGGTTGCCGCTACTATCTGCCGACTCCCTGATGTTGAGAGGGCTAAGCCATGAAGACTACCCTATCGATGGAGTGGTGAAAGTACACCTGGATATTCCCCAGTTGAACACCGGCAAGCATCACCCCATGGAGGTGGAAGCGTTAGTGTGCCCGGAACCCCGGGATCATCCCAGCGCCCCTATAATCATGGGAACCAATACGGACATTGTACAAGCTGTGATCCGCATGTACTTGCAGGAAGCAGGTGAACTACCGTTGTTGACTCTAGCTGCATGCCCCGCGTTACAAGAGGCCTGCGGTAGGATTGCAACTTAAGAAGAACATGGGATGTTGTATAATCAGGAGTGCGGGTTGACCGAGATTTCTCCCGGGAAGGAAGAATGATGGTTGCAACGTGCCAATATCCCGCCAGACATCCGGAGGATCGACTATTCTCATTGGAGAGCACGGTACTTGAAGACCAGCGACTCGGCTACAAGGTGTTGGCCTCAGTAAAGAAGTGGACTGGAAAAATCCCGTCCCGAACTCGGGTATATGTGAGAAACCTTTCCCCTTACCTCATGTGCTTTGATCACCGGCAGCCGCTGGGTTGAATCTTTCCGGTGACCCCTGAGAAGAGGGCCGAAGGTAGCTGCCCGGTCGCCACCGTTCAGGCCGTAACTCCACAGTTGGCGTTTAATTTTGGAGACTCGCCGTTGACAGAGGAATGGAAGGAGAGACTGCAGACCAAGTTGGAAACTCGGCGGGGGGTGTTTTTCATAAGTGATATGGACATGGGGTGCACTCGCAGTGCCCGCCATACCATTCGACTGAATTACACAACGCCGTTCCGCGAACGGTCCCGACGCATAGCATCTCGAGATGTGGAAGAGGTGAGGAGGCTACTAGCCGAAATGGAGGAGTCCGATATCGTTCAAGTATCCCAAAGCCCCTACGCCTCGCCTATCGTAGTAGTACGCAAGAAGAATGGGACCGTACGTCTATGCGTGGACTACAGGACATTGAAAAATGGCACTGTACCTGATCAGTACACCCTTCCGCGAATCGAGGACCTCCTGAATGCCTTGTCCGGGAGTAAGTGGTTCAGCGTACTGGATTTGAGGCCAGGGTACTACCAGGTACCCATGGACTTGGAGGATCAAGAAAAAACGGCTTTCATCTGCCCGTAAGGTTTCTACCAGTTCACGCGTATGCCTCAAGGGATATGTGGAGCACCGGCCACCTTACAGCGGCTGATGGAGAAGACACTGGGGGACATGAACCCGCGAGAATGCCTGGTGTACCTGGACGACATCATAGTGTTTGGGAAGACACTGGAGGAGCATGAGGAGCGGCTGTTGAAGGTGTTGGATCGACTACGCCATGAAGGACTTAAACTGTCCATGGACAAATGCAAGTTCTGCCACACATCCGTGACATATGTGGGCCATATCGTATCGGCAGAAGGGATATCCACCGATACGGGAAAGATAGAGGCGGTGGGGAATTGGCCATGACCCAACAACGTCCAGGAACTACCGTCCTTCCTGGGGTTTTGCGGGTACTACCGCCGGTTTGTGGAAGGTTACTCCAGTAAAGCTAAGGTCCTGAATAACCTCTTAAAGATTTACCCTGGAGACACCGGAAGGAAAGCTACCTCTGCACAAACACCCTTTGGGGATAAATGGACCCCTGCTTGTGAACAGGCATTCTTGGGATTAAAGACCAATCTAACGCAAGCCCCAGTGCTGGCCTATGCCGATCCAGACCGGGAATACGTCCTGCATGTGGATGCCAGTTTCAGCAGCTTAGGGGCAGTGTTGCATCAGAAACATGACAACGGATTCAGACCCGTGGCGTATGCTAGTCGAAGCTTGACCCTAAGCGAACAGAATTACCCGGTCCACAAGTTGGAGTTTCTAGCCCTCAAGTGGGCTGTAGTGGATAAGTTACATGACTATCTGTATGGTGTCCAGTTCGAAGTCAGGACTGACAACAATCCTATGACTTACATCAATACGTCTGCAAAACTAGATGCGACCGGTCATCGTTGGCTAGCGGCCCTGGCAAACTATCGGTTCAACCTCAAGTACAAACCTGGACCCACCAACATAGGGGCAGATGCACTGTCTCGGAGACCTGGACTTCACCCTATTGCCGATGAAGAAGAGTGGGAGGAAATTCCAGGGCCGGGCATAAGTGCCCTGTGTTCTCTTGCTGCAGTGGTCAGCGATCGGGTAGCGTTCTCAGAATTAAGGATAGCAGACTCGCTAGGGTGTCAGTCCAAAGCAGTTCCTAGAACGTACCAACATCCCGAAGGAATGAATATCACAGAGAATAAGATTATTTCATGGAAAGAATTGGTACAGTATCAAATTCAAGATCCAGTGGTTGAACTAGCTCGCCAAGCCTTGCAACAGGAGAACCCTTCCATACTTAAGCAAGCTCCCCTAGACCTAGTGAATTTATTAATGAAGGAGTTCGGTAAATTAGAACTGGTCAACTGCCTATTGTACAGGGTCGTACCGTACCACAATCATCCCGACCGGCGAGTTATCCCTGCCCCAGATCCTTAGAGACATGGTACTTCAGGCACTGCATGATGATCATGGTCATCTTGGCGTTGACAAAACGTTTGCGTTACTTCGTGATCGATTCTATTGGCCGAAAATGAGAGAATCGGTTTAGATACATTGCCGGCAGTGCACTCGTTGTATACAGAGGAAGACACTCCCCACCCGGGCAGCCCCCATGGCCCATTTGAAAAGCTTCGGACCCATGGATTTGGTGTGCATGGATTTCTTGTGTATTGAGCCTGACACACAAGGTAACGGGAATGTCCTGGTGATTACAGACCACTATACAAGAAACGCTCAAGCTTTTCCTACCAAGGACCAACGGGCGGTGACAGTGGCTAAAGTGCTGTGGGAGAAATACTTTATTCATTATGGGTTACCGAATAGATTGCATTCTGATCAGGGAAGGGACCAAGTCACGGACTACCCCGTATCATCCGGAAGGGGATGCTACGCCCGAATGTTTCAATCGCACGCTACTCGACATGTTGGGCACTTTGAAAGGCTCTCAGAAGACTGAGTGGAGCAAGCACGTAGAGACGTTGGTGCATGCCTACAACTGTACTCGACATGAGTCTACAGGTTATACCCCGTACTTCTTAATGTTTGGACAAGAGGCTAGGCTGCCCGTGGATGTGTGACTATGGATATCTACCGATGGGTACCCAATAGGACGCATTTTCGATATGTGCAAAGGTTACAAGATAGTTTGCAGCAGGCTTACAATTTGGCTGAGAAGGCAGCGGCGCAATTAAATGCGAGTAATAAAAGGCACTATGATCACAAGGTGCGACATAAAGAAATCCGCCCCGGGGATACAGTTCTCCTCCGTAACTTGGGCATTCCTGGAAAGCACAAACTGGCCGATCGGTGGAAGGATGGGGTGCATGAAGTGGAATCACAGATGCCTGGCCTCCCGGTATACCGCATCAAGGACTCCGAAGCCCGGGTAAAGGTATGGCATAGAAACCATCTCCTTCCTATACCTCAAGTAGGGGATAACGAATTGGAAGTGCCCACGGTTTCACTCGATGGAGAAACTGATAGTACAGAGGATGGCCCAGAGACTGTAATAAATGCCACCTCTGAGAATCCTATGGAAGGAACCTCTCAAAGGTGCCTTCCGACCGAGGGGGCATCTCCCGAAGGAGCTACGGGTAAGGAGCCCCTTGGTCCAACAACAGATACGCTGACTCCAGTGAGCCAGCCATTAGACCCACAGAGCCCATGCTTTGTGCCCCAAAAAGACTGTGTAGACATGTTGAGCCCTTCAAGGGCAGAGTTTGACTTGCCAAATGAGAATTGTTACTCTCCAGAGGAAGTAATAGAAGAGCAAATTCGCAGAAGCCAAAGAACTATTCAACCTCCAATGAGGATGGCTTACGATCAATTTGGGGCACCCCATTATGAGGCTCCGCAGTGGGCTCGCCACAAAGTGAGATCTGTAATTGGCATGTTCAGTGAAATGTATAACCTCATGTAGAGTATACAGAATAAGCTGTACCAAAATGTGTAAATATGTATGGTTATGTTCCCAAGCGGGGACGTTGGATTCTGCGAGGGGGAGAATGTAGGGATGTGTTAGTTTGCCTTCCCTTTGCTGCAGCGCGTCTCCAGAGAGAGTGTTGTAAGGTTCCGCGGCGGCCCGACAGTATAGGGCGCCGCTATGTTGTTGCGCAATAGTAAGGGGCACTGTCAGAGCAGAGAGAGGTCGCGCATGCGCAGTGCAAACGCGCAAACGGCTGGCCAATAAGAGAGAGGCTCAGCCAGTAACTACAACTCCCAGGAGCCTTAGCGGAGTCACCTGACGCCAGGGAGCGAATGGGAGGGCCGGATTCGCGGGAGGCAGGAAAGGGAAGCGTGGGGGAGAGACCACGCTAGCCAGAGGGCACCGGAGGAGCAAGGGAAGAGGTAGTGTGGGTGCAGGGGATCCGTGACCCACCTGCATAGGCCCTGTAGTCCCTAAGAGATTCCCTGAGTCACCGTAGGTCGTGGTGCTGCAGGGACACCCTGTAGTGATAGCAACATCATCCCTTACTGTATACCAGATGGGGACAAAGTGTGCAGAGCTGCGATTGCTGCTAGTCGTCTGGGACCAGGCGGTTGAGCATCGTGACATCGGAAAGACTGCGCTGGATCGGCGGATCCTTTTTGAAGCTATTAGCGGTCACCACAGTGACGGAAGGTATTTACTAAAAGTGCACCAACACCTGTCAACAGGCGCTGATCCCGCCTTAGGGAACACTCTTTGGGGACACTAAGTGGAGTGGCTAAAGGACTGAGCCTAAATACATATTACAGTACATGGACACGGTGTGGGGCACGCGGTGATGGGACAGAGACATTACTCCTTATGAGAGTGGCCGAGCCACTAGCCTTATAAGAATAGTATAAGATATGAATGTATGATACTGTATATGTTCTCGCTACGATTAAGTAATAAGGGTTTACTCTTGCGTTCCAGTAAAACAGTTCCAAGCAAATGTGTGTTGCTATTGTTCTTACCCAGGGGAAACTTATGCAATGGGGATCCTGGGTAAGTGGAGGCGCTGCCAATAAGATACTTAGTACCCCAGGCTCCCAGTTAGCGGAGGCTCAGATCTCCTGGAGCCCACAGGTGTGTGCAGTACCCATAGTTACTCTAGAGCATAGGAAAGAGGGCTACACACATATAACTTACTCCTTCCTTGTCCCAACTCCAACTGCCACTCTTCTAACTGTCAGCTCAGACTTCAAGCACACCCAACGTTCCAATCTCCCCTCAGGAGATTCTAGCAGCCCTATTGGCTGTACTGTGTCATGTGTTGTGCAGCCCCTGGGGCTGCTGGAACCTTAGCATGCGCAAACCTTTTCTGCGCATGCAAGCGCACAAACAAAATGGCGGCACCCTTATCGACTACCCGCCTGCAGTGGAGGTGAGGAGAGCTAAAAGGAGGACTGGGCTACACCCATTTCTTCTAAGTCCCAAAGTAGAATGGAAAGACGCTTAGGTTCATTCCCAGGGCTGTAGCTAATTCCCTTATGGAAAAACAAACTTACAATGAAAAATAAAACGTTTAGCTTCATTCTCACGGCTGTATCTCATTCCCTTTCTAAAAACTGGACTTCGGTTTCAAAAAAACCCCTTGCAACCTCATAAATGGTTGGAGTATCCCCCAGAACCTCTATACTGGTTCTGGGGAACCAGGCATTTAACTGGGGAGCACTTTGTTACTGGGGGGACCCCGGTACCATTCTGGGGATACCTTATACACCTATGCCCTGCTTACCTTTCTGGTCTGTGCTGGAGCAGGGAGTCCTAGCGGTAAGTCGTGGAAGCATTTTCAAGGGGAGATTTTGCCAGAGCAATGTGTCTCAATGTATCTGAGAATCCATCCTGATTCCCGGGTAAATTATTGGGGTATCCTGCAACTCTGGAACCCTGCTCCCTAGATACATGCTGACAACAATTTCTCCATAAACCCCCCCTTGAAACTCATAGCCTAGCAATCTTTTTGCTTGCACCCCTGGAAAGGTAAAACACACATAAATTCTTTATTGTTGCACAATTACATACCTTGCATTTACAATAAACAGGTTCAAGAGCTGAGAGGTAACCAAATATGGCTCAGATGTAACCAGCCGGGCATAATACCTTTATTGATGGCCTGGCTACCCCCTCACTATCCCAGTTACCTCTTTTACCTATGTTTTTATGGGTTAAATATCACAGTCTCCTGGTTGCAAGATCAGCGCAAACCTAGTACAACCCTTTCCATAAATTTGAATCAGGTGCCCTGATGTTGTAGTTGAGAAAAGGGAGATGTACAGATGTAGCAAACCTTACCGCACAGCGCCAAGCCACGGGACCGTGACTTTGATGGCCCCGGTGACAGAAAATTATTGCTATGGGGGGATCTGATCGGGAACCATGAACCCCCCCACCCGCACCCTCAAGACAATAAGTCGGCAACATCCTCATCATGGTCTTCCGACTGTAAAACTACAGAAAAAATTGCACCATACTGTATGTATAAAGAATACAAAATCTATTGCTTTCTATGGGAGTTAAAGTTAAAAAATAAAATAAAAGGGAAATTGATGTATTAGTGATAGAAATTACTCTCCACTTTTATGCAACGAGCTTTAAAAGAAGAAATACCTCTTACTGTTTTTTTTCTTGTCTTTTTCTCTTTCATATAGCAGTTGTGTCAACAATGGATACATTTTTAATACATGCAAGAGGAGGAATCAAAAGAAAGCAAGCAGAGCAAGAAGGAGAAAACTCATCCATGAATGAAACAACAAGCCAGTGAGAAAATGAGAAAATGTGTTTCAAATGGGTTTTCAATAGCACACTGGTTGATGGCAAAGACAAACCCCAATGTGTCATCTGTCTGATATT
This sequence comes from Ascaphus truei, assembly GCF_040206685.1. Lineage (NCBI taxonomy): Eukaryota > Metazoa > Chordata > Amphibia > Anura > Ascaphidae > Ascaphus > Ascaphus truei. Next base: position 243,211,898 of record NC_134483.1, read on the forward strand.
GTTTGCTGCAGACAGTATGATACCAAAAACAAAATTAAATGAAAATACATTTGGAAACAAAACATGTCAATTGTTTGAACAAGTCTCAAGATATTTTGAATGAAAATTGTCTGAGCTTCTAAAAGAAAAAACATTTGATTGTGAACTTAACTTCTTTGCCAAAAAAGCACTGCTTCCATCCTATAAAGTTGCATAAATAATTGTGCAAAAAAAAAAAAAGCCACATGACATCAGAGCAGTGGACATTGTCCGGACTGTGATTGGTGAAGATTCAGTAAAACAGCTACAAAGCATCTCACTATCAAACAATGGGACCTGTAGCAGAATATCGAGGTCAACGTTTACATATATTAACAGTCACAATATTTGCATTGCAGTTGGGTGAAGCTGCTGATTCAGTAAATGATTACCAATGTAATTGCTTATGTTCACTATTTATGGGAAAGTCAGTTTTCTGAAAACGTGCTATTTTGTCAAACAATAATTATCGACCATTGTATCCAGCTTTTTATTATGGTTGATTATTATCTCAAGGAACACACGCTTTCTTGTAATAACTGTGTTGGGCTTTGTTCAGATGGAGCTCCTGCGATGACTGTACAGTACGAGGGACTGCAAGCCTTAGCAAGGAAAGGTTCCCGAAAAGTGGTTTGTTTTCATATACGATCAAACAAGAAGCATTTGAATCCAAAGAATGTAATTCTGAACTTCATAAAGAGCTGCACAATACTATACAAATGTTGAATTTTGGGAAGAACACCCATGTAAGATAACTATTTACTTAATTTTGTTACGATTTGGGTGCTTATGATGTTGGAAAGGGAGAACACAGGGAAGGAAGGAAGGAAGGGAAGGAAGGGAAAAGGAGGGATAATCATGGACACATGATACATAAAGCTTGGCCCCCTGCGGACGCACTTACTAGAATTCCCTCCTACTCTCTGTACGTTCTCCCTACCTACCAATTAGATTGTAAGCTCCTCGGAGCAGGGACTCCTCTTCCTTAATGTTACTTTTATGTCTGAAGCACTTATTCCCATGATCTGTTATTTATATTATTTGTTATTTATATTATATGTATCACTACTGTGAAGCGCTATGTACATTTATGGCGCTATATAAATAAAGACATACAAAAAAAGAAAAACTAGATAAAATGTGTGAGGTGTCTAAAAGGTAGGAAGGAAGTGAAGTGACTAGAGGTTGAAGACAGTGATTAATGTATTGTGATAAGTGCTCCCCCAGTGAACCAATACTAGAAATAATTTGTCTACCTGGGGGGGTGGGGGGGGGGGGTGGAGAAGGGACTTGTGAACTTTAGGGAGGTGATGGAATATGGGTAGAACCGGATGAGTACTATGTAGATATTCATATTCTTGTACAGAGAGTACTTGAAGGATCCTGCCAAACTCTAATAGTTCATATAATTCCAGGAATTGGAATTGGACATGGTTCTTCATTATTTGATATTACGTTGTGGACATTGGGTCTCATGGATACAGTCTGTAGATCACCATGGTTAGGTATGGGTATTGAACTGTCTTTGTGCTTGAAAAATCTTTTGAGAATTATCTTCCTAGTGAACCGGTGAAGATCCACTATAGTGGAGAATAAATCAAAATTTCTATCCGGTGCAAATGTAAGTCCCAAATTCAACACACTCAGTTCAGATTGACAGTGTGTATTTAGAGATATTTAGAATGTTTGTGTCTTCTAATCTTCTAATTTCAATGCCTCATCTTTTTTGCAGGGGCCACCCACCAGCTTATTCCTGGATCTTCTTCTCCGTCTGTGTCGTTTTTTGACTGCTGGTGTCCAGATGTATTCATGGCATATGTCTTTGTTCTCCCTGGTAGAAGAATTTCTTCATTGGAAGATGCTCCGGATTCAGTACCTGAGAAGGACACACTTGGAGGGATATGTTCAGAGTCTGAAATATCTGATTCTATATTTTTTCCTGTGTGTGCATCTGTGCATGACACTAGATATAGAATTCATACATAGTATTATTTAAGGTATTATACCATTGCAGACTATTGTACTATGATAATGATACCATAGTCTGCATATCAAACTATTTCATTATATTTGTATATATATGTGACTAACGAGTTTGAGTCCAATGTGTTGAAATTTGCATAATTTTCCAATTAGGTGCAACACATTAGTCAATTAGTAGAAGGGAGGTATAAATAACACCCTCCCTTCATGCTTGTTACACTCCTTGAGAAAGGGCAAACTTGCCTGAAACGCGTGGGAGGAGGTCTTCTAGTCATGTCTTGTTAGTATCTGCTTTACTGTATGTAGTTTAATAAATTGATTTTACCATCCTACCTGGTGAGTCTGCTGGCATCGATCTTCTATCTTCTTGTCTACATCCGAATCGTGGCCGCGCAAGTGAAGTACGTCCTTCACCCCTGGAGGGGAAAGTGCAGTCGTGAGCAGAGGGGACGGACCATCGTGAGTATCCACTCCATCCGTTAGCTGTCGCATCTGCAGCCGCTCGCCATAGATTGAGAACGGGACTGCACACAGCCGCAACCCCATACATCCATTAGACTTTTTTCCTTGCCCTACTTATCAACCATATACAGGCTAATAGCCATAAGGTGTTTATCCTGGAGTCGCCAGTCGGTTCTTCTTGGTCTGCATATCCACACCGCCTGGACTTGGATTTACACCTGGATACTTATATCACCTATCTTCACAGACTCACCAGTGTTCCAGCAGGTAATATTAACCCTGGATTTTATTTCATCGATGTGATACTTTTAAGTGTTTCTTTTTTGACTCCTTGTTCTTCTACACTGTTGCTGGACTCAATACTCAATTGACATCACATTATACTTTGAAAATTATTCAGTATGGATATACCTACAGTGTCTCCACAAGATTTAAATTCTCATTTTGCCTTTAATTGTTTTAATTTGGCAGCTAGCACCAAAAAAGCTGAGTCTTTTTTTGATCAGGACTGTAATATTCTATGTGAGGATATACAAGATCTTAAAGCGCAATTTTTTCGTTTAGAAAAATGTATATCGCATGATTTAAAATTATGGTGGGACATTGTTACACTGGAGAATTACCAGATGAATAAAAGGATCCCTCGAGGTCTCCGAATGACAAAAGCTCCATCATTTGGATTTGAAACACACGAATTTGAGAAACAATGGAACCTAATTTTGGACCAGTGTTCCTTTAAATTAATTGAATTAATTATTCAACACAAATCCAAAAAGAAAATCACTGCACACAAGCATGTTATAGATCTACAATCTCAATTGCAGGCTTTCACCCATATAGACCGGTTCAAAGATATGGACAAATTACTAGCACAGAGAATTAAAAATCTAGAAAAAAGTATAATGCTGGCCAAACAAACCAAATATGAAAGGGACAAAATTGATTATCAGAAAAAAACAAATTTATCTTTGGCAGAAACCACATACGAGCAAAACAACCTTTAAGAAAAATCCACAGAATATGAATCACAATAGTAATAAGAAAATTACTTCTAAACCCAAATCAATACTCAGGAAAAATTCAAAATCAGATGCACACACAGGAAAAAATATAGAATCAGATATTTCAGACTCTGAACATATCCCTCCAAGTGTGTCCTTCTCAGGTACTGAATCCGGAGCATCTTCCAATGAAGAAATTCTTCTACCACGGAGAACACAGACATATGCCATGAATACATCTGGACGCCAGCAGTCAAAAAACGACACCGACGGAGAAGAAGATCCAGGAATAAGCTGGTGGGTGGCCCCTGCAAAAAAGATGAGGCACTGAAATTAGAAGACACAAACATTCTAAATATCTCTAAATACACACTGTCACAATCTGAACTGAGTGTGTTGAATTTGGGACTTACATTTGCACCGGATAGAAATTTTGATTTATTCTCCACTATAGTGGATCTTCACCGGTTCACTAGGAAGTTAACTCTCAAAAGTTTTTTCACGCACAAAGACAGTTCAATACCTATACCTAACCATGGTGATCTACAGACAGTATCCATGAGACCCAATGTCCACAACGTAATATCAAATAATGAAGAACCATGTCCAATTCCAATTTTTGATATTAAGAAGCAGTTCACATTTCGTGATAATTGTCATATACAGGACTTGATAGAGCTGTTGAATGATCAACCAGAGACTGGATATGATTCACAAAACTTTCTAGGTAGCCAATCGTCAGGTTTCAAAAACAAATCTAAGTTTCATCCCATGTATTTCACAGGTCATGCAATCAATGTGTTTCAATCAGCCGTGGAACGGGATCTACTTCTGCTCTCCCAAGGTATTACCACAACCAATAATGTTGTTCATAGTTCAAACAATCTGAACTTCACACAAATACAAGCTATTCAATCTTTAAAAGAAAATAATCTTATTGTGGTTAAGAATGCCGATAAAGGGGGAGCAGTGGTGGTCCTAGACTATGCTTACTATGTAGAAGAGGCCTTACGCCAACTCCATGATGACAAATCCTATATCAAGTTACATACAGTATGGATCCAACTCAGGGTTTCCTATTGGAATTATATGAACTATTAGAGTTTGGCAGGATCCTTCAAGTACTCTCTGTACAAGAATATGAATATCTACATAGTACTCACCCGGTTCTACCCATATTCCATCACCTCCCTAAAGTTCACAAGTCCCTTCTCCACCGCACAGGTAGACCCATTATTTCTAGTATTGGTTCACTGGGGGAGCACTTTTCACAATACGTTAATCACTTTCTTCAACCTCTAGTCACTTCACTTCCTTCCTACCTTTTAGACACCTCACACGTTTTATCTAGTTTTTCTGATTTTACTTGGTCACCATCACATCTTTGGGTCACGTTAGATGTGTCTTCGCTTTACACTATTATTTCACATGAACATGGTCTACCTGCTGCACGACACTTTTTGGAATCTGATGCCACACTTGCTCCAGCTCAGATCACCTTTTTGCTGAATGCCATCAGATTCCTCCTCACTCACAATTATTTTATGTTGGATGGGGGTTTCTATCTCCAAACATGTGGGACCGCCATGGGATCATCATCTGCGCCTTCCTATGCCAATCTCTTCATGGGGTGGTGGGAAAATACCCATGTGTTTGGAGATAGGAACCCCTATCGACATCACATTATCACATATCACCGTTATATAGATTATCTCATTATAGTTTGGTCTGACACAGTCTCACAACTGTATGCCTTCTTCACTTATCTCAACACCAACACTTATAATCTGTCATTCACATATCACTTTCACCATCACCGCATACAATTCTTGGACTTGTGTCTGTATGTAGGTATGGATAGTCGAGTATATACCAACATATACCGGAAGCCCAACTCTAGGAATACACTTTTGCACGCATCTAGTTGCCATAGCCCAAATCTACTTAAAGGATTACCCTATGGACAGTTCCTTCATTTACGTAGGAACTGTTCTACGATGGAACACTTTGACAATAGTTCCTATGATCTCATTAAAAGATTTTTAGATAGAGGCTATGACCCACTATCAGTGCAATGGGCATATACTAAGGCCAGAAATAAACCTAGGGATGATCTTATCAATACTGATCTCTCCAGCTTTGCTCATACAAAACAGAGCAATACATTTAAACAGAATGACATAAATCAATGTGAACCACCATTCTTTATCACTCATATAGCCGTCAAGCTATGAACATCAAATCAATAATTAGGAAACACTGGGCCATTCTCAATACAGATGTTCTCTTAAAGGACATGGTATCTATGGACCCAAAATTTGTCTTTCAAAAAGCACACACACTGGGCAGCCTAGTTTCACCAAGTATGATCTCAGACAAGAACAAATACAACAAAAACATGCTATTCCCAGATCTAATAGGGTGTTTTAAATGCGGGAAATGTAAAATATGTCAATATGTCCAAAAATGTAAAAGTTTCACTAACACTGAACAAACTAAAGAATACAGAATCCTTTCATTTGTGACGTGTAACACGGATCATGTAATATACATGATCACCTGCGGCTGCAATAAACGATATGTGGGTCTAACAACCCGCTTATTTAAAATAAGGATGTTAGAACATATTAGACATATTAATAATTTGGACATTACACGTCCCATGTCTAATCACTTTATGGAATGCCAGTCAGGTAGTCTCAGAAATGTAAAATATGTAATTCTTGAACATATTAGACCCACAAACGAGGTGGAGATAGATCCAGGGCTCTTTACCAACGTGAAACGTTCTAGATCTTCACCATCGACACATAAATACCTAAAGGCCTCAATACAGAATGGGACCTGAAGGTTTTTCTGTGATCTTACACTAGGGTTACTAATGGGTATTACTGTATTCCATGTTCCTTCCTTACAACCCTCACACACTCCCCCCCCTACCACACACCCCTCCCTTACCACTCCAACCACCACCTCCCCTGCCCCCCCCCTCCCCTGTGCTCCCTTCCTTCCCTGTGTTCTTTCTTTCCAACATCATAAGCATTATACAATATATTAATGGAATTATATATTCATTATACTTCTACTGTTGTATCTGTATTTGTCATTTATGTGGAGCATTTGTAAGGTGATATCCTGTATAGAGAGATATTTATATATATATACATATATATACATATATATATATATATATATATATATATATATATATATATATATATATATATATATATATATATATATATATATATATATATAAAAAACAAAAAAGTGTGGCGCCAAAAAATAATAATATAACTGTGATGTAAATTGTTTTGATATAGCTATAATTAATGAATAAAGAATTGTGTAAAGTGAATAATATATAAAAAATATTAATATATCTCTTAAACTAATGTGACCTAAGTGCATACTATTAAAACACAACCAGTAAAAGTAAACAAAACAGTGCATAAACGTGCTAGCAAAAAGAAAAACACAAAAATCAAAAAACTCCAACCAGTCCTTCCATAATTAGTCCATGATGATAAGGTTTCTGATGTTGAAAGGGGTCTTTAGGCTGCTCTCACACGGAGTAAACCAACTCCACAGATATCTATAGACAGAAAAAGAGAGAGAGCGCACGCCCCATAGCATAATACTGTATAAAATTTATTAAAACAAGGAAAGGGGATGGGGGGTGGGGGGGTAGGAATCGCACTCACAAGATGCAAGTAGTTAAAAGGCAATTGGTGATTATATCACCACCATCCGGTTCTGGATACTGCAACACGTCTCCGTGGACTCCTTCAGGGCTGCCAGACACGATCACCAGGGACCAGATGTTGAAAGGCTCCGTTCGCTGTCTGTATAGAGTCCAAAACTCCAGCTCGCACTTCCAATGGCCGCCAATCGTATTCCCGCGCTTGGTGTAGGCTGCTGCGCGTGCGCGGCGTCGTCGTGATGACGTAATCGCGCTCTCAGTACGTCATCACGACGACGCCGTGCACGCGCAGCAGCCTACACCAAGCGCGGGAATACGATTGGCGGCCATTGGAAGTGCGAGCTGGAGTTTTGGACTCTATACAGACAGCGAACGGAGCCTTTCAACATCTGGTCCCTGGTGATCGTGTCTGGCAGCCCTGAAGGAGTCCACGGAGACGTGTTGCAGTATCCAGAACCGGATGGTGGTGATATAATCACTAATTGCCTTTTAACTACTTGCATCTTGTTAGTGCGATTCCTAACCCCCCCCACCCCCCATCCCCTTTCCTTGTTTTAATAAATTTTATACAGTATTATGCTATGGGGCGTGCGCTCTCTCTCTTTTTCTGTCTATATATATATATATATATATATATATATATATATATATATATATATATGTACATAATATATGCCTTGCCCTAATCAAGTGGTTTTGATTGGTTAGCATTATATACTTACTTAATAATCAACAATGATGTTTCCACATGTATTTTTCTATGTAATTTGTGGACACTACATATGTAGAATTCATACATATTATTATTTAAGGTATTATACCATTGCAGACTATTGTACTATGATAATTATACCATAGTCTGCATATCAAACTATTTTATTATATTTGTATATATATATGTGACTAACGAGTTTGAGTCCAATGTGTTGAAATTTGCATAATTTTCCAATTAGGTGCAACACATTAGTCAATTAGTAGAAGGGAGGTATAAATAACACCCTCCCTTCATGCTTGTTACACTCCTTGAGAAAGGGCAAACTTGCCCGAAACGCGTGGGAGTTGGTCTCCTAGTCATGTCTTGTTAGTATCTGTTTTATGTAGTTTAATAAATTGATTTTACCATCCTACCTGGTGAGTCTGACATCTATAGGAGCCGCGCTGGCATCGATCTTCTATCTTCTTGTCTTAAATCTAGGCAAGGTCCAGATATGACGATTCTAAAAACAAGTTACAAAGTCATTGGCTTTGCACAAAAACATGCGCTGTGGATGCAAAGAGTGAACAATAATGTGCTTGATATGTTGGCAATCTGTGTGCAAATAATCGTCAAACGAGAAAGCAGGAGGTTAAAAATGTAATTCAGTGCCACATCAATGCATTTTAAAATAAGTAATATTTTGGAGCTATTGACACTACCTAACACAAATGGATTCACAACGTATTCTTGATTGGTACTTAAAATGAAATGTCAACAGTAGTAGAAAAGCAGCTGAATTCCCACTTATCTGACAATTCTGTTAAAATACTATTTCAAAATACCCAAGATATTTCTGAATTCTTTATAAAATTTGGAAGAGAAGAAGCATCAGTTAAGTAACATTTAAACAAAATAGCATTATTTCCTGGCATTACTTCTCTCTCCTCTCTCTTGTCTGGATAAGTGTAACGCCAATAATGTGACATTATGTTCATGTTTTTGCATATAATTAGCTTTGAGCATATAATGCTAGTACAGTAAACATAACATTTGTTCCTGTTTTAACAACGTTTTGTGGATCTAGTCCTAAATGGGCAACTTTATAACACTATAAGCAGTAAATGGTTTTACTGTAAATCTGTTCCTTGGACACTTTAGAGGGCTCTTACTTGATTCAACGCCAGACAGTACTTTCTCAGATATAGAGCATGTTAAAGATGTTTGTTTGGTTGCCACTGTGCCTCATCCAGTTCCGGCTTGATGGCGGTGCTATCGACGCCACTGCACCGAGCCCCGCGGTTACAGAGGCCCTGCGCTCTTGCCCACAACAATTAAACTGATTGCTGGTGCAGAGCGTGAGGCCTGTATAATACTTTTACCTTCTCCTCCCCCATCACTTCCTGCTGGGGCCCTCATCATGCAGCCGTGATGTCAAATGGCGTTGCGTTGCCATGATAATGCGCCATGTCGTCATGGCAATGCGACGGCATGTGACGTCGAGGCGCCATGATGAGGGACCCTGCAGGAAGGAAAAGGTAAAAGGCTCCGCCCTACATGTCTGCACCGAGTCCCGCAATATTCCCAGCCGACCCTGGCCATATACTTTCCTCCCAAGCTCAGCCCATTAACTGGTTTATTTAGGTATCTTCTCAGCCTCATCATTTTACAGGAATTTCCTGCACGTGCCCTGCATATATGCACTGCAGTCATAGGGCAAATGTGTAGTGGGAGTCAAAAAAGTCACTACCTGTCAGGACCCACGTAAAGGGACTGCTTACTACCAGTCAGCCCCTTAGCAGTCAGCTGTGCTGATTGCATCACATAACTTTTCATGGCCTATAAGAAGGCACCAGCCCTGTCCTTTGCTTCACAACAAGTTTGCTTGCCTGGAGGCAGGTGATCCTGTTCCACTACTACTTGGAAGCTCCCTGATGATTATTCCCAACACCTGGTACTGAATCTGGCTAGACCTCTTTCACTGCTGCCTGCTCCCTGCTCTGACCTTTGGCTTGATTGACCATTCTTCTGTTTGCTGCCTGCCCCGACCTGGGATCGCCAGACTGCCCCACCTGCATGCTCCAGCCTGGACTCTCTGCTGCCATCGCACCGCAGAGCTGGCTCCAGCTACATGCAACAACCCCTGATGAATTTGCTCTACGTACTCTCCATGTAAATTTCCCTTATTTAACCTTATGGTACCTAGCAGTATGCAAGTCTGTTTGTTTCTGTTAGTTTTCATTTTGTTATGGTGATTTATTTTTGTTTTTCCATGACTAAGAATCCTACAGTAAGCGTCGCAAACAGCTTTTCTGATGCTAAATTGAAGCACAGAAATGCTAGGTTTGCTTGTTTGGACCTTTTGTACTAACCTGAAGTTTCTGAATCTGCACCATCGGCATAGTCTGTTTTTCTTGTTTTTGGCACACAGAAATGGCCAGCACTAGGTATACAGATATGCAGATAGTACGTACTAAAAAATTATGTTTCTATGTGCCCCCCCCCCCCAAAGCGTCAGGATCTATGTGTGTGAATAATAAAATGTCTTTTTATATTGTTGGCACAGAATGAAGTTGCTATGTATTGACCAACAATGTATTAGATGCTGCACGGATATTTTATTGTATACTGTGTAGGTTAATAAACTGTATTATTTCCATGGCATGGCTATTATAAATATTATTACACTAACAATTATAGTTACTAACACTAGTTATAATTCAAAAGATACACATAATTCTGTTTGAATTTAAATTGGATTCATCAGGTAGTCAACATGATGCAATGTGTCAAACTTTATTTCAATCATCGAACTATGGGACACATGCATCAAGTCTACATAAAGGTTATCACACCCGTTCCAGTGTTCACTCCAATTAAATTAAATGGACGTTAACACCAATATACATTACGCCTTCATACACAGGAGGCATTTTTTATTGAAGGTTTGATCTACTGAATATTGACTCCATTTTGATGGAGTTTGATATATCTAGGCCTACGAGCCACTGACTTGAACTACCACTGACTTGAATATCCACTTTGCAGTTACATGAATAAGGGCATAAATGAAGGAATACATTGAAACAAATGTAGCATCCTTATCCAACACCCCCCCCCCTCCCCGTCCCCTCCTACGGGGGACCTGCTCTTCTGGGATAAGTGCCACATGTTCCCAGTGTGGTTGTGCATACCTGTAGGCTCACAGCAGATGGAGTGTTCTTTAGATGGTATAGGGAGGTTCAACAGGACAGGTTCTTAGCTCAGATCTTCCAGGGAAGTGCCTCCATCTTGCAGGGCTTGCAGGGGTTTGTAACCCTGCCCCATAACAGGGCAGGTCCAGGTACTGACAGGCATCGCACCACTGGCATGTGTTCCAGTCAGTACCATTCCAGGCATGACACTCCTAACTGCCGTTAGGCCTGCACCTGGATAGGATAACATTATATCCTATCCAGTCTGCAACTAATATGCTAGGTGTCTGTGCAGGAGTTTAACCCCAACACTGCCTGTTCCTATCAGGACTTATAATGTTAGGACAAAAGAAAAGGGTATAGCCAGGGGCACTAGACTGCACAAATATATTTAAAGCAGCAATCCTCCCGAAGCCTATATGAGTTTAGCTCTTCCAATGTTAGTATCTTGCCCCCCCTCCCCCCCCGTGCATGTCCTATTTATTTAATTATTTTTTAAACCTACCAGACACATTATTTCAATCACATATCTCCTGAATGGAGCACCAGATTAAAAAAAAAATGGAAGAGCAAGTAAAGATCTATCAAAGTAAGTAAAATTTAAATGTGAAAAAAAGGACATTTAAATTAGACTCCTCCTTTAAAGTATTTCATTTTAAGAACAATGTTTATTATAAATAAGCAAATGTATTGTCAATAAGGATTAATTACAAACAACTATGTAAAAGTAACATGATAGGTCTTCATCAAGCACGTAAAGTAAGGAAACACATGGTTATGATTCTCCCCATTTTCTCCAATCTGTTCCCAAACTGTGCAACAACTATAATGCCACATTACACCATTTTGTGTTTATTTGCTGTACATCAGAGAACAGCAGACACCCCAGCAGCAGTTCAATAAATAGGCACAACACTATTGGCAAGGTTAGTAGCTTTGACCGTAGAAGGTCCACCTTGAGAACATGTACAGTAGAGTAGGGGGTAGAATGGAAGAGCCCAGAATGTCTCATCATAGGTGCAGAGGGAGGAGACCAACTGGGAACAAGTACAATTTGGATGGACCTTTTGGCATAGAAAATGTGGGCGTAAAAATGTTCCACAGGGAACACAGAAAAACACCCACAACTACAACATAAATAGTTTATGTAGTTTATGAGGAATGTAATAGTTTTTAAGGTATAGCTTTTTGTGGCTTTAGCACGCACCACAAGATATATTGTTTTGAAAAGGGTACATATAGTACCAAAGCTCCCTGGTGCTAAAACAGCAGCCATTTTATCCGAGGGAGAAATTCTAATAAAAATAATGGGGTTTTAGTTGATATATCTTGTGCTACTGTTTTGTATGATCATTGTAGCTAGGAGATATGTCTGGCATATGATCCCATAATTGCTATCTACAAGTAGAGAATATATTACTGTGGAAAGCAAATAAATATGCCTTATTTTAAAAATATGTGAAAAAAAAAAAAAAAAAAATATCCAAAATATATATAAATTTCTCTGCTTTAAAACATAGAAGCATGTGCCATATCTCCCAAAACCAACACATCTGCATCCCATTTTGTTTATTCTTTTTATTTGCTGAAACAATAATCCTCTCTAAAAGAATATTTCCTTGTGGAGCAGTGGTGAAATTTACATCATTTATCAGTCTGTCATCTCTATGTTCAAATATCAGTACAAAAGTACAAATGAGAAACAAGCACAATGCTGTTAGGAATGACTCAGGTGCTTCAAATTCTATTGAACACATAAATAGCATAGGACCTGTACAAAGCATTAATAAAAAGAAGCCTCCTCCTGACATTCCATGGTGTCCTTGAACAAGGAACAAGCACTTACACACAATACATGTTTTAGTTGCATTTGTTAATCCAGTAATATATTTTTTCCAAACAATGGCAATGATTGATGCGAGACAACTGTTTAGCTAGGGGCCCACGTCATATGAAAGTGCAATGCGCTGTATTCCTGCAACAAATGTGTTACGAAGTACTAAAAACGGGTCTGTGTTTAGTATATACTGTACTAAGAGAAGTTAGCAATTACATACATTGACAGCATTTCATACCCAGAAAGCTAGGAAATTAATCTGACAAACGGCATATAGGTACCTATGGTTATAGGATAAATTGGAAGCAGCAACACTTGTTTAAAAATGTCATATTATTAAGAAGGACATTTTTCACAGAAGAGACTTTGGTATGATTCACCATTTTATTACTTTTCTTCAGGTTTCTGCACAGCGCACAATGTAAAAATAAAGCCTTGTTGAACAATAAAAAAACTATTATATATTGAGAGACTGAAACTTATATATTTTTCCCTTGAAGGCTTATCTGAGAGATCAAAATTCTAAATCACTTCACTGCACGAAGTGGAAGTCAATCTTTCTCTACTGCTGTGACACTTATTTTCACTAACAACTTTTCTTCTCTACAGGAACATCCTCACCTGCTGTAACTGGCCGTATTCTAAAATGTTATTTCATTAGCACCGGCTGTCATCTATATCTCTTCGCTTTTGACTGAAATCCTCATTTATAGCATTGTATAATGGAAATTACAGGGCACTAGTAAAATGTCAAATCATTTACAAATGGGGAGGTGTACATTATGTATCTGAGCATGTTTGACTGTGAGTCTACTGGAGATATGTGAGAGTACATAATAATTATTACTATTATGAATAAGCGCATCATTATTTATAAGTACAGCATAATATTCTGCAAAGTGTGTGTGTGTGTACAAAATAGCAAATGATACTAATACAAAAACATGTTGGGGAAAAAAAATCTGCCCATCTAGTCTGACAATGCCCCAAGGAGCTAATCAGTTGAGGTAAATCATAAACTTTCTCAGTACCTCTCACATTATGGTCCAATAGAGGATACATACTTTTGAGTGCTGTCACTCTGTTTCTCGCAGAATACAATTTGCCAAAATGTGTGGTACAGTGTGCATGCTAAGATGGCCATTTACAGTTGTACTTCTCCCCTTCTGCTGCTCCACTATGCAAATCCCTACACTGGCTTCCCATATGATCTAGAATGACATTTTAAACCCTAGTTCTGACTTGCAAAGCTTTCAATGACACTGACCCCACCTTACATCTCAGCCCTCATCCCACAAACAATCCCTAAACGCACCATATGTTCTTCCCACGACATCCACCTCTCCTCCTGTCTTATTATGTCCCTTCACATCCCATCTCTAAGAGTCCTCTGGTGCTGCCCCCTCTCTCTGGAATTCCCTACCACGTACAAAAAGACTCTTCGTTCAGCTTTTAAACATTTAAAAACTCTCAAAATCACCTTTTGAAGGAAGCCTATTTGGCATTCTCCTAACATCCACCTCCCAACCATATTGGTAACAGCAGAGCGGCTGAACCAAACTCCATGCTATCTAACACCCCCTAAAATCCACACCTCTAAAGCTCAATAGATCCAGCGGTGCGGCTGAACCATACCCCAGCCTGAGGCACACTCCAATTCCACAATGTGCTGCCACTTTATCTTTTGTTTCTACATTACCCCTTATTCCCTCTAGATTGAAAGCTCTCAACAGCAGGGTCCTCATTACCTTCTGTATCTGTTTGTGCTTGATTGTCATTCTGTTTATGCAATTGATGTCACTCTGTTCCCCCACTGTACCGCGCTGCGGCATATGTTGGTGCTTTACAAATAAACAATAATAATGTAGCCACTATTATTGCACCTACTGGCACCAGCATGTTAACAGCATGACAGCGCCGTCCCTTTCTCATCATTGAGCGTTCATGGGGTGACCACTACTTGTTTTATTTACTATCCAATAGTATCAGTACTAAAAATGTATTTCTAGTCACAAACTATTGGTTCTACTGCCTATTTAAAGACCACTTTGTATAACCCTTTCTACTTTATAAGCATAAATATTGTGTTATGGATTAGAATAGCTTTACCCCAATGGTACCCCATTTATTTGCCATTTACCCCAATGGTAAATAAATGTAAAAAATGTCACGTACAGAACCACTACTTTAATTAGGTCTGTTCATCCACTGCACAGTTATGGACAGTTCATCCCCTGAATAGATCTGCATCACAGAGCAGTCTCTTACAACATACAGTAAATAGGTACAGGCCTATATTTATTTAACAGTCCTTTCATATGACACCTTCTAGCAGTGGAAGACAACTTGCAGCCCATTGACTTGAAAATATGTCCCTATGTGCACTGCATAATAATCATGTGTGTGTGTATATTTGTATTTAGTATAGAATATCAAGGCTCACCAGAAAAAATACCTCAGCTGAACTTAAGAATAACTGAAATTTACTCAATATTGAAGGAAGCTGACATTTTGTTCCTGCAGAATCTTCCATCACCATAAAAAATTGTTAGTGCAGTGTTTATCTACCACTTTCTGTGTTTTCTGGGAGATCCTCCGGACTATTGATGTGTTCAGTAAGAAAATTACAAAAAACAGTTAAACAGTGATAAGAGTATAACGCAATATGTACTCACACGGGCCTGTGTGGTACTGGGTAGTACTATTGGTATCTTTATTTTCTTTCTCTCCTTCTTGCTAGTCAGTCATGCTCCTTCTCCCTCTGTACATCATGGATAGACCACTCATGGCGCCTGTTGTGGAAGACCGCGCCACACAGATGAATAAAAATACGTTTATTTGGCAAAGAATGTTAGACAACAATTCGCTAAAAAAACTGCTCAGGGACGCCGACGTTAACCTCCCGCTCTCCGGTGCAGTGTGCTCCTGTTCGCCGCGTCCGGTCTACAGGACTGTTCACTGTCAGTGCAGGCGCAAGCTACGGTGTCCTCGAGTAGACACACAACTTCTGGTCCAGGTATCTGCACACACAACGCGTGTTTCGGATAATTGAATCCTTCGTCAGGTGTGGCAGCCATCTTGTTCCACCTCGCGCATGCGCAGGAGTCAGCATAGCGGCGGACATTACACCCAGGGCTCCGCAAGGGAACTACAGCTCCCAGCAGCTCCAGGGGCTATTAGTCAGGTGATGCACCACAGCCAATAGGGTTGCTAGGATCTTGGCAGCGAGATAGATACATTTGGCGCGCTGAGTGGGACCACGCCAGAAGGAGCCAGAACAGAGAAGGGGAACGTAGGGTCTGAGTGTCAGTGGCACTCAGATTAGGCCAGGGTCCCAGGTATGCCCCACTCAAGTGAGCTTGTTGTTGCTTCAGGGAAGGCCCTACATAGAGACGCTTCCCCATTTACTGGGTAGTGTCAAGGACACAGAGGAAGACGCCGCGCGGTGATTTCTCCCTTTGGTCTGGGATCAGACCACCTATAAACACAGACTCTTAAAGGTGGGACCCTCCTACCGGAGACCACCCAGAGCCGAGGTGGACGCCATCGTGGACGGTGACATCGCTGGATCAGCGGATCCCCATCGTTAAGTCGGCCGCACTGAGTACTGGAGTACTCGGCAGGTACCTCACAAAGTGCACCAACAACTCACGGGGTAGCACTACTTCCTACACTTTTGGGTGGGCCTGAACATTGCGGAAAAGGACATCATGGTATTGGTGCCTAGCACCTAATGTACTTTGGGGACACTCATTGGTGTACTGAGTTGGGGGTTGTTATACTGTGTGGTACAGGGTACTGTTGATGGTGTATAGTAAAGGTTGTTATTATATATACAGACGTGTGTGTGTGTATTACTGATATTGTTCCTGGGAGGGGCTTATCCTGCTGCGTCAGGATTCCTTTCAGGTGGAGGCGCTGCATCGAGATGGATATCCATGCACCCTAGGCTCCCAGTGGCAGAGGCTCCGGCCTTCTGTGAGCCAACAGGTAACGGCAGTGCCGGTAGTCTCTTTAGTAAGGGGGAAAGAGGGCTACATATGCTAAAAGTCAATAAATGTCCTCTTTGATTAAAGTTACACCAATCAGACAATTCCTGCAATTCAAGAGAAATTGTAGTGATGTCCAGACTTTTGAAATAAGATTACGAGAGATGACACAGCGACTTAAAGCTAGAGGCTGATCAAATTAATCTATTAATAGAGGTTAATTGCAAGCAAAACATTTCATGTTCTGATCTTCTATTTTCGATGAGGTCTTATAAGATTCATCACAGGTTATTTAACACATTGGAATGACTTGTGTAGGATATTAGATAAACAGGGTTATTTAGGATCTGAATGCAGTCTTACGTGATTATACACAAATGATAGGTACACAGTCTACATATCTCAAAGACATTCTTTTTAAGTCATTTTGGTAAGACGCCTTCAGAAACTTGATGGTTAGGCAATCATAAAAATATTCCTAAAGGGAATTTTCCCTGTGGTGTATATGTAATGGACCCGATGCAAATTTAAAAAGTATACTGTTAAAGCTTTTTATTGCAAATAAATAGGTCTTAATTATGTTGCAGTATGTCCTTGTAACTTGATCTACAGTATGTAGGAAAAACCAGAAGACAATTTAAATCCAGGGCAATAGAACAGAATAGAATAGAATGCAATTTTGAAAAATGATTAATGAATTTAAATTGCTAAACATTTCAATGAGTCACCAATGATCTCCTAAACATTTTAGAATCTCTGGCATTGAACATGATAATATTGGTATTTGACAAGGCAATTGAGATTGGACTTCAACATACAGATCAATGTGGATTCTCTTTGCAATAAATACCCTCTCTTTCAGTAGCTTTAATGAAGAACTGTGTTTTCTATGTGTAGCTAAGCCTCCTTAGGCTACTAATTATCTGGCCCCTCTAGCACTGTAAGTCCCAGTAAAGAGTGGGCATGGTTGTATTGTTATATGTGTGCTACCTAATAAAGTTCAGGAGTATCCTGGTATTACAAGGGGGTGGGGGGCTATGACTTATAGGAGGCCATCTTACAAGCCACTCTTCTGGAAAGGAGGGGGTTTCCATCTAGAGTTTAGAGTAAGTGTTTTTGGGAGTTAGTTCTGTGCTGCACTCCCTGCTATGAGGACGCAGCAGTAAGCCTCTCCTGGATAGGAGGGGCCTGGGGCCTTAACCTGTTAGGGGGTAAGGTATGTTGAGGAGGGGTGCTCAAGGCCTCAAGCCTGGGGTACTGCCTTCAGGAAAAGAAGCCTGTATGCTGTACTTAGCCCAATAAACCTCAGTTATATCAACTCTGGTGTGATGTTTGATGTGTTAATTATCAAGAAGATTTGCCCCTGAGCTGCACCAGGATCCTCCTGGACCGCTGGACCATCCCTGATAACCTGTTCTCATGTCTCCCTATACCACCGCAGAGATCTCTGTTCAATCTAACAGGTATGCACCAGCACCAGAATACACCAGTAGCTACATAATCTCACATAGGGTGGGGGAAAAGGTGCTACAAATGGAGGCACTGCTGAGATAGAATCAGGACTGACTTTTGCAGCAAGGAGGAAAAGAAGGAACTCTCCAATGTACATGCAAGTGAACCTCTGTTTGAGCAGCTGCAGCCATGCTAACACAGCACCCGAAAAGGGACCCGTATCACGTGCTTTATCAATGTAAAATGGTGGTTCCCGCCAAAAACAGCAGACCACTTGGCAGCTTGTGCAAAGTTGCAAGACTCTGTTGCAAATTGCTGGGTTGGTGCAAAGCCTAGCCGTGCCATCCTGGCAGAATTATCCACGATTGGCCCGAAAGCCAAGTCACACCCTTTTCTCCACAGCCCTACTATTGCATTACCAGAGGGAGGAGCTGAAGGCATATCTATCGCTTCGAGCCGCGGATGTGGGGAGTTAGCCACAGTCGCAGGTAGTAGTATTGCTGCACAGACGCACTCCTACTCGCTCCCTCCCAAATAGCTGCGACGATGGATGAGAAAAAAGGCACTCACTTAGTTCTCCACGGAGTGCTGCTTTTACTGCCCCACGATGGGGAGAACTCACTCCGGTTGGTCTGCCCATTGTGTGAACGGGTGGGCATGCACTGGGATCCACTTCCCGGTGCTCTGAATGCCACGCACCGTACCTTCGCCTCCAGGGCCCTGGAGCGGAGACATCTAAGACCCTGCAGAACTCTGGGGGACTTCCCGATATCCACGGGTTTCTCCAAAGACTGATAGAGATGGCTAGACAGTCGTCCAAGAGCTGCCAGCCCGATTTCTGGATAATGCTTCAGCACCTGCTCGATTCCGAAATCCGGTATGGGAGCCGCAGTTCCCAAAGTATGGACGCTGAGCAGGCTCCCTTGGAGCCCTGGGAACTGACTTCAGACCCTGAGGAGTTAATTGTGACAACCGATACAGGGCCCGGTCCCCTCTACCTATTTCCCCGGTAATGGCTGTGGCCCCCTCTTGTGTGACGGTTACCCCAATTGTGATGGTTAAAGTGTCTGAAGGGGCGGAACCTCTACCGTGGTGGGACCCACTATTTAGGGGATATGTGCCGCATCTAAAACTGACCCAGTTTGAGCTGGAAAGGGGTTCCCAGACCGATCATTGGTGGAAGGAGAGCCAGTTCTATGCCGAGCAGGAGGCAGAAATTATGCGGGTGCGCTGTACAAAAATGGAGGCAAGCCTTTTCTCAAAACCAGAGGGAGAGGAATCAGTTAGTGAGCCTCTATGGAAAGGATCCATCTACTGGGTATTGCCAGGTCAGGCCTACGGGCATAATTTAACCAAGAGTAGTCACACTGATAGTGTGTTGGTTCAAAAGTTTAGACTGGAAGGGTATGATTATCCCTACCTTCCTGAATCTCTACTGCGAACAGCTGAAGTTTACCGGGATGAGTGGGTGTGCGCAGCCATAATAGATTACATGAAGGTGCAGGCCAACAATAGTATGCACAACAGGGAAGACAGAACCTGCTATTTAATGAAAGTTGGCAGGTAGGCCGCAGGGTCCACTTTGATAGAGTGGAGAATATTGGGGGTCTGGGCGCAAGCGCTGCTATTCAGTGACGGTATCGGATAGTAAAGGGAATCTTATGCTCAAGCCAGACCCAGCTCACTATTACAGATGGTCTTAAAGTACTGTTATGCTATGTTGTAATGTTGACTGCCATTTTATTTTAATTGTATAAATATGTGGTGGATGTTATACCCTCATGCGGGTCGTGCGGGATTTCAAAACTAGAGGGAGAATGTAGCCAAGCCTCCTTAGGCTACTATTTCTTTGGCCCCTTTAGCACTGTAAGTCCCAGTAAAGAGTGGGCAGTGGTGGGAACAAATCCTGCAGGGCCTGGTTATCTTGTTATATGTGTGTTACTTAATAAAGTTCAGGAGTAGCCTTGTATTACAAGGGGGGCCTATGACTGCTAGGAGGCCGACTAACAAGCCACTCCCCTGGGAAGGAGGGGGTTTCCCTCTAGAGTTTAGAGTAAGTGTTTCAGGGAGTTAGTTCTGTGCTGCACTCCCTCCTATGAGGACCCAGTAGTGAGCCTCTCCTGGATAGGTGTGAGCTGAGGCCTTGCCCTGTTAGGGGGTAAGTTATGATGAGGAAGGGTGCTCAAGGCCTCAAGCCTGGGGTACTGTATTCAGGGAAAGAAGCCTGTATGTTGTACTGAACCCAATAAACCCCAGTTATATCATCTATGGTGTGATGTTTGAAGTGTGAACTATCAAGAAGAGTTGTCTCTGAGGTTCAACCTGGCTGCACCAGGATCCTCCTGGGCTGGAGGCGCTTCGCTGACCAATGGACCATCCCTGATTGCCTATCCTGATGTCTCCCTATATCACCGCAGAAATCTCAGGGGCCTTCTGTTCTACCTCACAGGTATGCACCAGCACCAGAATACACCAATACCTACATCATCTCACATAGGGTGGGGGAAAAGGTGCTACATATGTTTTTTGTAATCTATTATATTTTTTCTTCTAGTATTTTATAAATGTGTATAAATGTATTACTTTGTTCAACTTCTAATTCAACAGAGTTTAAAGTTTGAGCTTGGTCACATTTGATTGTCATTACACAGAAGAATCTCCCTGCGAGGATGCCAAACATGCATTAGTACCATGTGCCTGAAACATACCTTACCATGACAGTTAAACTGTATATGAATGATTCGCCATGTCTTATTCAGAACTGGAGCATGCTGCATGGTTACGGGATTGTGAGTAATAAAAATCTGTCAATTGGTTACAGTACATAGAGGCAGAAGAGAGTAAATACAGTAGACTTTGTATAAAGGAACAAATTATATGAGAGATCACTTCCGATATAGGGGCCTATGCAGTAAACGGCGATAAGCCCCATCTCGCCAGTTTTTTGGCAAATATGCCTACTGCGATTCAGTAAGTGCCGAAAAGCTGGCGAGATAAGGAAAATGTGCCGGTTTTTTTGGGCGGAAATTTAAACTCGCCGCGCGCTTGGCGAGAAGCCTTACCCTCGCCAGTTTTCTAAGTCGCTGTATGCTAGTAGCGCCGATCAGCATCTCGGCGCTGATCGTCGCTCTAGAATGGGGAAATGTTCTCCAAAACGCCCCGCCACAAAAAAGTTGGCAAGAAGCTGGGGCTGAGCGGCTATACGGGACTTAGAAAAAATCAGGCCCTTTTCCTGCCTCGGATTGATGCCGGGGGTCTCCGGAGCTGATACCCATTAATACCAGCACCGGAGACCCCCAGCATGCATCCGAGCCAGGAAAAATGCACTTACAGTCACTTCATTACCTTAGAGGCTAACCGCAAAGGCAATGAAGGGGTTAAGTAACATTAGCATGTTTATTGGGTTTCAATTGCCCCCAATAAACATCGCAGTACACAACACACCCACCCCCTGTGCCCCCAACAACTCCTATACCCCCTTATATACATTACATCTATTATTATTTTAGGCACAGGAATGATACTAGAGGCCGGCGGTGGCCCTCGGGTGTTCCCGCAGGTGTCTGGGGGTCACCGCTTGGCAGCAGTACCAATTCTGTGCCACAAAAAATAAATAACAATTACATATATAATTTTAAATAAATGACCTCCCATCCCCCCGTAGCACCAAAAACACATAAAGTAAAGTAATGGGCAAAATAACTATTAAACATACAAACATACAGTTATCGCTCAATACCCAAACATACAGATTAGTATTAGGCTCCAGGTGCGTAGGGAGAAATTGAGGCACAAACAAAAATGGTGAACAGAGTCACCTAGATCCCTGTTAGCACGCACTCATGGTGCACAAGTATATTAGCAAGGATGAATATCCACTGATTTAACAAGTGTCCCACCATCCCAATGAGGGTATAACAATAATGACAGACGAGAAGTCTGTGTAAAAACAGAAAATAACAAAACTTTAATGTTGACAAGTAGTCACGCCGAAACAAGTGTAAGTATGTACATGTGAATTAAAAGAGGAATAAAAAATGATCCCATGAGGGGAGGGTGCCAGGTAAGAAACTGGTGGTGAGATCAATCAGCTTAATAGCTATAGGGGCTATGCACTAAGCAGTGATAAGTCATTTTAAGAGCGCAAAGTGCTCTTAGGACGTGAAGTTCCGCCGAGTGCTATTCACTAAGCCGCGCAAACAGGCACTTTGCGCTCTAAAACTGAATTATTCCTGGAAATTTTTCAAAGTCCAACTTTGCTCGTACGATGAGCTGTTTGTGCTGAATCCTGCCCTTCTGCGTGATTCACTAAGCAACGCAAACTTATCGTACGTATAAAGAAAAAATAAAGTTGGACTCAGTAATAATATATGCGCCTGGATGAAAACTGGTTAAAGGACAGACAACAGAGGGTTGTCATAAATGGAACTTTTTCAGGTTGGGCTAAAGTCGTGAGTGGAGTACCTCAGGGATCGGTACTGGGACCCCTGCTTTTTAACTTGTTTATTAATGACCTTGAGGTTGGCATCGAGAGCAAAGTCTCCATCTTTGCTGATGATACTAAATTGTGTAAGGTAATAAAATCAGAGCAGGATGTAATTTCTCTTCAGAAGGACTTGGAGAGACAGGAAACGTGGGCAGGTAAATGGCAGATGAGGTTTAATACAGATAAATGTAAGGTTATGCATTTGGGATACAAGAATAAAAAGGCCACTTACAAATTAAATGGAGATATATTGGGGGAATCCTTGATGGAGAAGGATTTAGGAGTGCTTGTAGACAACAGGCTTAGCAATAGTGCCCAATGTCATGCAGTAGCTGCAAAGGCAAACAAGATCTTATCTTGCATCAAACGGGCAATGGATGGAAGGGAAGTAAACATAATTATGCCCCTTTACAAAGCATTAGTAAGACCACACCTTGAATATGGAATACAATTTTGGGCACCAATCCTAAGAAAATACATTATGGAACTAGAGAGAGTGCAGAGAAGAGCCACCAAATTAATAAAGGGGATGGACATTCTAGCTTATGAGGAGAGGCTAGCTAAATTAGATTTATTTACATTAGAAAAGAGGCGTCTAAGAGGGGATATGATAACTATATACAAATATATTCAGGGACAATACAAATAGCTTTCAAAAGAACTTTTCATCCCACGGGCAGTACAAAGGACTCGGGGCCATCCCTTAAGGTTGGAGGAAAGGAAATTTCACCAGCAACAAAGGAAAGGGTTCTTTACAGTAAGGGCAGTTAAAATGTGGAAATCATTACCCATGGAGACTGTGATGGCAGATACAATAGATTTGTTCAAAAAAAGGTTGGACATATTTTTAGATGGGAAAGGTATACAGGGATATACCAAATAAGTATACATGGGAAGGATGTTGATCCAGGGAGTAATCCGATTGCCAATTCTTGTAGCCAGGAAGGAATTAATTTTCCCCCTTAATTGGGTTTTTTGTTTGCTTTCCTCTGGATCAATAAGTAAGTATAGATATAGGATAAAGTATCTGTTGTCTAAATTTAGCATAGGTTGAACTTGATGGACAGAAGTCTTTTTTCAACCTCATCTACTATGTAACTATGTAACTATGTATGTGAAAGTTGCGCGGAATAAAGCTCACCAGCTAAAGGCAGGTGATAAAAAAAGCAGGACTTAGAAAAAATTCTTTGTTTACCTTTTTGCAGAAGCAAAACCCATACAACAAGCCGGTGGGTGTCCCCGGCTGACTCCGCGGCCGTCCCGGGGTACCCGCGGGCCAGAGGTACCAATGTTGTGCCTACAAAAATACTAAACATTATTTCTAACTAAATACACCCCCCTAACACATACAGTACAATAAGGTGCAAAATAACTATTATCCAGATATGGATAATAGATTATTTGCCCATTATTAAACACTGCATTAGCATACCTAAATAAAGTAAATAAAAACAGTAGGCAGCTAATCCAATGAATACAAGCAATAACAACATCAACAATGAATTAATTAAACCATTAACCAATGAAACCAATTAATTCCTGAACCAACTCAAAATGAATAGTAACACTAACCAATCAAACCAATGAATTACTACAACATTTATGAATGTAAACATTAAAAGACAAAGAAATACATTCAAACAATATCTGAAATAACCATAAAACGCATTAGCTAACATAATACAACATTAACTACAAACGAACACTAGTCGCAAACATTTTATTATCATTAAGCAGGAAAAAAACAAATAATCACATCCACATAAGAAAGTGACATTAAAAAAACCAACAGCAATACCAAGCCACAAATGCCCCCAAATATTGTCATAATAATGTATTCATCTGTTAACCTTTTTGCAGGCGCAAAACCCATACAACAGGCTGGCGGGTGTCCCCGGCTGACCCCGCGGGGTCCCCGAGGGAGGCAGTGGGTCGCGCGGGTGTCCCCGGCTGACCCCGCGGCTGTCCCGGGGTCCCCGCAGGAGTCCCGGGGTACCCGTGGGCCAGCGGTACCAATGTTGGGCCTACAAAAATACTAAACATTATTTCTAACTAAATACACCCCCCTAACACATACAGTACAATAATGTGCAAAATAACTATTATCCAGATATGGATAATAGATTATTTGCCCATTATTAAACACTGCATTAGCATACCTAAATAAAGTAAATAAAAACAGTAGCCAGCTAATCCAATGAATACAAGCAGTAACAACATCAACAATGAATTAATTAAACCATTAACCAATGAAACCAATTAATTCCTAAACCAACTCAAAATGAATAGTAACACTAACCAATCAAACCAATGAATTACTACAACATTAATGAATGTAAACATTAAAAGACAGATGTAGCCAGGTCCCCCAGGTTAACCTTATCTCCGCATGCTGGAAGGTTGCAGCGTGTAGGGAGTGCTCCGGTACATCGGAGGCTCCTTGGCAACCCGAGAAGTAGGGCGCCACCATATTGGTGTTCGCACATGCGCGGTGAGCCCGTGGAGGTGGTGAGGGAGCAGAGGTCGCGCATGCTCAGCACGAGATTGCAAAGCCCGCGAAAGAGGAGCGGCTCCTATAGGGTGGAGCGCACAGGACTACGAATCCCAGCAGCCATAGCGAGACCAGGTGATGCCAGGGAGCCAATAGGGTGGCGGGCATAACGGGAGGAAGGGTTTAGAGGTTGCGCAGGGGAGCACGCTGGGCAGAACCGAGCGGGAGGAGGAAAGGGAAAGGCGCTCAGTGTGTAGGGAGGCCGACAGCCCCTTCACTAGGCCCCATCCCCCTGGCCCAGTTAGGCCCTGAGTTCACGTAGAGTGGAGCGGAAGTAGGGACAGGCCCTCAGATAGGAGACAGTTCCCTTTAGTATCTGCGGGAGAGTTATACACCCAGAGACTGATGCAATATCAACCCAGAGGTTTGGGCTCAGACCTCGGCCGCACAGCAGCCCACCGGGTGGGATCGCCCCGGAGGGTGCTCCTGGAATTCCTGCGACGTCTGATCCTTTGTGAAGTTCCTTGGCAGGCCCGAGCGCTGGAGCGCTTGGCAGGTAACATCAGCAAGTGCACAACTATACATATATATCAGGATAGTGGATGCGCAGTCACACACATATACCTCACTTTGGGGGTGGGTGAATATTGAGTGTGGGAACTGGACACGGTGTGGGTGCACGGTGAAGGGGTCGCATCCTGCGAGACGCAGTAACATAGTGTCTCCTCTAGGGAGGGACACCTGTTGATTACATGCAAGGTTGCGGTTGCGTTAGTAAAGTCATTGGTTATTTTATATGCTGTGTGTGTGGAGTAATACATTATTGTCCTGCGAGGCACAACTCCTACTCTACTGGGAGCCATCGCAGGTGGAGGCGCTGCACTAAGTAAGAGGTTATCAGTATTCACACGAGGTGCCCCAGGCTCTCCGTGGCGGAGGCTTAGGCCCCGCGAGCCAACAGGTTGCACAGCATTGGTAGCGAACTGTTTTCAATAGGAAGCAGGGCTACACAAAGAAATACATTCAAACAATATCTGAAATAACCATAAAATGCATTAGCTAACATAATACAACATTAACTACAAACGAACACCAATCGCAAACATTTTATTACCATTAAGCAGGAAAAAAACAAACAATCACTTCCACATAAGAAACTGACATTAAAAAAAACAACAGCAATACCAAGCCACAAATGCCCCCCAAATATTGTCATAATAATGTATTCATCTGTACCCTAAAGTGGTACAGATAAATATATTATCAGTCAATGTGCCCCCCCCGAAAATTCAAAAAACACATCCAATGAAGAAACCGGTCAAAAGAGACATTTACAAACATTCAATATAATACTTACCATTAGAAGCGGTGGCCCTCCGACTCCCGGGATAACATGAAGCTCACGTACCTTGAAGGCCTCCAACAGCATCCGATGCCATCCGCCATGAAGATCCGGATCAGGTACCCAAATCTTCTTTTTTCTTTCTTTAATCACCTTCTTCTATCTACATCTGTCACCATTTCTTGATCTTCTTTATCTTCTATCTTCATCTGTCAATCCAAAAAAGCCCATGGTAAATCCCAACCGATGTTGTCGTCTTCTTGGGCTCAAATGAGGCGTCACGGCCTTAAATGGGCTTGTGACGTCACATTTAGCCTCAAAATGGTTAACAGCCACCTGATTGGCTGTTCAAACCATGTTCCGACTTAAAACATTTTTTTTGACATGACGTCACTTAAAGGGAATGATGCCAGCCAATCAGAATGGTTGTGCTTCATTTGCCTTTAAGATGACGTGACGAAGCCGGTGTCACATGGTATTTCAGCCAATCAGATCGTGGGAACCCATTCCATACTCTGATTGGCTGAAATACCATGTGACGCCGGCCATCTTGGATTTAGTGAAGTCATCTTAAAGGCAAATGAAGCACAGCCATTCTGATTTGCTGGCATCATTCCCTTTAAGTGACGTCATGTAAAAAAAAAAAAAATGTTAACGTCAGAACATGGTTTGAACAGCCAATCAGGTAGCTGTTAACCATTTTGAGGCTAAATGTGATGTCACAAGCACTATTTATGCAGAATCTCCATGCAAATGTCACAGGCGGCTTATTTTTTCTATCAGCCAGCGTACGGGAAGTTTCAGTGTGCTAGCAGAGGGAAAAAACATTGAACGCACGATAAGCCAGTTTTGGGCACGTCCAATAGAAAATGAGCTGAGGGCCTTAGTGAATCGCGCCGTCTGCTTCATTTTTTATCGGACGTGATCATTTTTTTCAGGCCGGCGCGAAAGCACGGAGTTTAGTGCATAGCCCCCTATATTATGATTCCCATAGCATCACTACCAATTACTCAAAATAATGTGGTGGTGCGGTATATACAATTGATATAGCCCTGCTAAGGTGTACACTCCACTATCTGAATGCACATGTGGTATATAATCAGTTGCAGCAACAGCAGAGGTAGGTATAGTAACGTGTGCGGTTTATAACCGCATGCACACTATGGGGGCTATGCACTAAGCTCCGTTAAGTCACTTTTAGACCGCAAAGTGCTCTTAGAACGTGCTTTTGCGCTCAACCCGATGCACTAAGCAACGCAAACAGGCACTTTGCGATCTAAAAATGACTTTTTTCAAGAATTTTTTCTAAGTCCAACTTTGCTCGTTCGCAACTTTGTTTGCGTTAAATTCTGCCCTTAAGCGGGATGCCCTAAGCAACGCAACCTTAGCGTACACGAAAGTTGCGTTGATCAGAACACGCCAGGTCAGAGTAGACGCAAAGAAATCTGGACTTAGAAAAAATTCTTGCTTTTTATTTTTGCATGCGCAAAACCCATACAGCAGGTCGGCGGGTGTCCCCGGCTGACTCCGCGGGGTGTCCGGGGGTCCCCGGCTCACCAAGCGGGGGTCCCTGCGGGAGTGCGGGGGTCCCTGTGGGAGTCTGTGGTCCCCGCGACCGTCCCGGGGTCTCCGCGGGAGTCCCGGGGTACCCGCGGGCCTTTGATACCAATGTTGCACCTCCAAAAATAATAAAAAAGAATTATAACTAAATACACCCCCCTAACACATACTATACAGTAATGGCCAAAATTACTATTATCCAAATATGGATAATAATGCATTTGGCTATTTTAAATACATATAACATTCAATAAATACAGTCAAAACATATTACACTTACCTTTTACAGGCACCGAAGATGAAGGCCGTCTTCATCCTTATATTCTTTCTGCCCATGCCCCTCCGGTGCTTCAAAACATGCACAACAATCACAATAGCCAATGTAATGTCCCCTAACCCCTTAATCACCATAGCGGTTATTAACCGCTACAGTCATTAAGGGGTTAACCCACCCTCACCCATCACTCGGGAGGCCTACATACCCTCCCCCACTAACCCCCCACCCCGTGAGGCCTAACCACCCTCACCCACTACCCACAAGGGAGGCCTACCCACATACCCTTGGGGCCAATACACCCTCCCCACCCACCCCCCCAACACATACAGTACAATAATGTGCAAAATAACTATTATCCAGATATGGATAATATATTATTTGCCCATTATGAAACACATAAAACATGCATAAATCAAAACATGAATTTTTAATCTTAAAATCACCACATTGCATGTTACAATAAATCCAGCATCTATTGTAAATATAAGGCAACAAATCAGCAGCTCCACAAATGTATATGAAATGTCACACAATTGCATTGAGTGTGTACATGATGCAATTAATCTGTGCATCATGTAACACTATGCAAAATATATGTAACAATAAAATACACTATGAAAAATGTCCCCTAACCACCAATGCCATCATGAAAATCAATTAGAAACTAAGCAACATCAATACAATTAGCATCAATCAATTAATCCATTTCCTCAAACAATTAAAATACAATACAAATCAATTATACAATTCCCTATTCAATTCCTAAAGCCAAACCATTGCCAAAACAATTCTAATTTAAAGTAACCACCATCATTCTAATCTAACTACCATAAAGAAGCCATAACTAAATACAAATTACATTATTCACAACAATGACAAAATACAGCTGCTAAATACATTATCCATACATTAAAAGAACCTAAACATGAGCCAAACAATCAATTATTATCCCTGTATGTCTATCTATACAGATAGATAAACATAACATACAGGGACAATAATAGAGCATAAAATACAAAGCATTTACATACAAAATTCACATACAATACACCCATTCAGTGTCCGTGAGTGTATGTATATACATAGATACATTAACGGGCATTAAATGGGACTGAAAAAATAAAAGACATGAATCAAAAATCATAAAAACCTGTAAAAGTAAAAATAATAAACTTTTCTTTTGTTTACTCACCATTAGATGTCCACTCAGCGAAATCCATGTAGAGGGAGGGGGGTTGGCCCGGTATTAAAGGGGTTGCACCCCATATGGCTACCCCCTGACCTCACCAGGGAGGAAAGGGGTTAACTGGACTGCGGTCCAGGAATGTGGCTTACACCTTGTCATGTCAGGAAACTGTATGTTCCCCTGTTCCCATGTTTCATTATAATCCTGTATTTTAGTGTTTTAAAGTGCATTTCTGTATCTCCAGTTCTGGAGGTCGCAGAGAGTTGATATTTGGCCAATATGTGGAGTCACTGTAGGCATTAAGAACTGGCAAATTTCGACCCACTGAGTCCACCAGAATGGAACTTATTAATATGTGTAGATATTAAAGTGTATATGTATGGTATTTTGAATCTGCCCTGAAAATGCAGACTCCATCTGCTATGCTAATAGATCATGAAGGGCAGCCGGCTGATTGAGCCTAAGCACTGTGATCAAAAGTTAACTGCCTGATTGTTTACACTAAGTACTAATCAACAGATCAAGTACTAATCAACAGACTCTGCCACTCTAATTGTTACGTGAGGGTGGAGAATCATCAAACTGGAGTGGTTTGTAAGTGTTATGTCTACACCTACAAACAATGCAGATACTTCATTTGATAGACTGGTCGTCGCCCCTGATTTAATTATGGGGCTACCCATAGAGTCCCAGTACGCATGGGCTAACTAGCTGGGGGGCATGGGTTAATCTGTGTCTCCACGTTAGGGATTGTATACAGATAATTGTTCACCAATAGTCTGTATTCAATGTTAAGAATAGGGTTACACAGGTATATAAACTGTGTCAACCCTACAGTTTTCAGTTGTGCTTCTGATTCCACCTGGAATGTCACCGGATTGCTGGAGAATTGCTAGCTGATACTTCTCCATCCCCCAACCCTAAGTAAGTGTTACCTTCTTGTCTGTTAATTGTACTATATTGCTGTGTTCACCTTCTTTAAGGAATAAATTATATTTTATTATATCTAAGCCTCGTTCAGTTCAACCCAGATATTTGGTGTTCATTATATCTTGTCATAAGCTACCGTGACAAGCTCTATAATTAACTGGTGGCAAGCGGTGGGATTGAACTGAACCTATATTACAGTGTTCTGTGGGACCCTGTAATATAGTGGGAACTCGAAGGGAATTGCGAGATCCTGGGACTAAAGATATTGAAAACACAGTAGTGCAACAGTTAACATAAGTTGTAACACCACCTCACTGCTGCGACCGTGAACCATGAGCGAGGCTGAAGGCTCATCCAACATGAGGACCCGAGCTCAGCTGAAAGACAAGTGCCGTGAATATGGACTGCCCTATGAGAACCAGGAGGTCGCAGACATGGTTGATGCAATCGGTGACTATGAAGCCCGGCTTGCAGAGCCTCAGGATACGGCTCAGCTTGCCCTTATACAGCCACCCGGAGATCAGGGAAGGAACCCAGTGCCGGGGCGGCGGAATTTCGGGGAGGGAACGAGTGCACCTCCCGGGAGCAGTGCAACAGGAGGGCTACTGGTTGCTGCGGCTACCAGTGCGTTCACCCCTAAAATGTTGGCACTGATTACTGCGTGGGGTGACAGAGGGACACCGGAGGAGCGGCTGCAGTTTATCACTATGGCAGTGAACAGACCCGCTTATTGCCCCCTGTCCAACCCAACACAGATGAACTGAAACTGGATCAGCACAGTCTCACCAAGTTCGTGGAAGGTACTGATCAGATAGACAGTTTTCTAAAGAACTTTGAGACAGTGCCGGCGGTACAAAGTGCTTCCCCAGCATAGGGTTGCATGTTTGGATCCCTTACTGTCCGGCTTGGCTAAGCAGACGATGATGGCGCTTCCAGATGAGTATGCTGATGACTATGACCACCTGAAAGAACTGTTACTGTTTCAGTACGGTTTTACCCCTGAAGCCTACCGGGGTAAATTCCGGCAGGAAGAGAGGTAGCCCCAGGAGTCCTATGTTACCTACGTGACCCGCATGGCTTTGTATGGGATACGCTGGGTGGAGGGCTATGAGGCACGGACTTACCAACGCCTGCTGGACCTCATCTTTCAGGAGCAGCTCATGCAGCAGTGCCCGCCGGCGGTGAGGGCTTGGGTGTACGACAAGAAGCCCAAGACTTACCAGGAGGCGGCAAGGCTTGCAGACCACTATGTGGCCAGCCGAGCCCTGATGACCGCCAAAACAGTAGCCAAGGCGGCGGAGGCATCGGCACCGGCCAGAAAGTCTGCCAATACCCCCCAATGGACTCAGAGGCCGCCTGCGGGCAACAGTCCACCGAAGGAGGGGGAGCTCCGGCACGAGCGCCGGTGCTACAACTGCAACCGCCCTGGTCACATCAGACCAGATTGCCCGGAACCCCTGCGTTCCGGCGGACCCCATCAGGCCGGGAGCAGAGGACATCTCAGCGCAGGCCTGCAGCAGATGGACGGCCAGAGCAGACATCTCACCCCGGTCACAGTCGGTGACCGGCAAGCAGTCGGCTTGCTGGATTCAGGAGCTGCAGTGACCCTGGTCCGACCTGATATGGTCCGGCCAGAGGAATTGATCCCAGGCCCTGGGATACAGATCACTGTGGCTGACAGAGAGCCACGTTTCTTGCAAGTGGCCAGGATCTTTTTAGATTGGGGGGAGAGCCAGGGTGTGCGGGAGGTGGGGTTTTTACCCGGTTTGGATGCCGATGTTCTACTTGGCAACGACCTGGGACCGATGACCTGCACCTATGACCGAGTGCCCAAGCCCGCTGCAGTGGCGGCGGTTACCCGGAGCCAGACAGGGGTAATGGCGGCGGCGCCAGTCCCCCAGCCTTTGGGACCAACGTTAGCGGAGGGCACAGAGGAGCCCGGGGAGGTAAGCCAGGATCAGTTGCAACCACAGACTGACTTACTGTTCCCCCTCACCCTTCCCCATTCTCCGGACAATTACATGACTGGGGGGTGGCCAGAATTAGGAGCCCAGTTATGGAGGCAGTGAAGACAGACCCTACCCTGGCCGGCGTGAGACTTCGGGTGTCCAAATCTCAGGTAGGGGAAGGCACTGAGCACTGCCTATGGGATAAGGGACTCCTGTATAGAGAAGAAGGGAACCCAGGGATAGAGGAGGGATTGACCAGTAAGCGACAGCTAGTAGTGCCCCAGGGGTACCGACAGCAACTGTTACGGGTAGCTCACTCTATTCCATTAGCGGGACATCAGGGGGTCAACAGAACGCGAGCACGGTTATTACAGCGTTACTACTGGCCGGGGGCATCTCGAGATGTGGGCACTTTCTGCCACTCTTGTGATGCCTGCCAGCGAGTGGGTAAGGCGGGTGACCGTGTGAAGGCACCCCTGAAACACCTACCGATAATAGGGGAAACCTTCCAGAAAGTAGCGATGGACCTTGTAGGACCCCTTATGATTCCTAGCAGGTCAGGGAAGAGCTACATTCTCACGGTGGTGGATTTTGCCACCTGGTACCCTGAGGCGGTAGCGCTTGGCACCATAGATGCCAAGACAGTGGCAGCAGCTTTGCTGAACATTTTTTCTAGGTTAGGTTTCCCTAGTGAGATCCTAACCGATCAGGGGTCGCAGTTCATGAGTGAACTGTTACATTGTCTCTGGGATGCATGCGGTGTACAGCACCGGCGCACAACCCTTACCATCCCCAGACAAACGGATTATGTGAGAAGTTTAACGGTACCCTGAAGCAGATGCTTCGGACCTTTATAGAGGCGGAGGGGAAAGACTGGGAGATTCATTTACAGCACTTGCTGTTTGCCTATCGAGAGGTACTGCAGGAATCTACAGGCTTCTCCCCCTTCGAGCCACTATATGGCCGCAGGGTACGTGGACCTCTGGACCTATTCCGTGAGGGATGGGAAGGGGAGGCTACTGCTACTGATGCTTCCGTGATCCAGTATGTAGTAGATCTCCGAGACCGGTTAGAGATGCTCATGGGGGTGGCCCAGGACCACCTCAGGGCCGCTCAGACCAAGCAAAAGCAATGGTATGACCGGAATGCCCGTAGCAGGGAATTCATCCCAAGACAGCAGGTGCTTGTTCTCAAACCCACTTGGGAAAACAAGTTGATGGCTGCCTGGTCGGCACCGTACCCGGTCATCCGAAAGGTGAATGAGCGGCATAAGACATACCACGTTAATATGCTGAAAGAATACAGAGCACCGAGTATGGGAGCAGTAATGGCCATTTGTAGCCCACTGCTGGAGGATCCGGCGAGCAATGCTCTGCCTGATCTCCTAGGGGAGGCTAGGCAGGGAAACACTGTGGAGCAGGTAGAGATAGGGGCACAGTTGAGTGCTAGGCAGCAGGTAGAAGCCAGGGACATGCTAGCTAAGTTTAGGGCCCTCTTCACTTACATGCCAGGGACCACACATCTCACAAAACACCCAGTGCACACAGGGGATCTGCAGCCTCTGCATAAGCACGCTTATAGAGTGTCAGCAGAGGTCAAGACCAGTATGGAGAGGGAGATAGAGGAGATGCTGGCTCTAGGGGTAATTACTCCGTCCCAGAGTCCTTGGGCAAGCCCGGTAGTTCTAGTCCCTAAGAAAGACAAGACCACTCGGTTTTGTGTGGACTACCACTTGCTCAAACTGGGACGGTGTCAGATGCCTACCCCATGCCCCGCATGGATGAGTTACTGGATGAACTCGCGGGGTCAAAGTATCTGACCACTATGGATTTGAGCAAAGGCTATTGGCAAATCCCACTGACCCTGGAGGCTAGGGGGAGAAGTCAGCATTCATCACTCCAAGTGGCCTCTATGAGTTTTTGGTGATGCCATTTGGGATGAAGAATGCAACGGCTACCTTCCAACGCCTTGTCAATAGGTTATTGGAAGGGATGTAGAGCTATGCCAGGGCTTACTTAGATGACATTGCTGTCTTTAGTAATTCCTGGGACTCCCACTTAGGACATGTAGCTGCGGTGCTGGATAGGATCAGGGAGGCTGGGCTTACCTTGAAACCCACTAAGTGTATGGTAGGGATGGCAGAGGTCCTGTACTTAGGGCACAGGGTGGGTGG
Organism: Ascaphus truei; assembly: GCF_040206685.1. Lineage (NCBI taxonomy): Eukaryota > Metazoa > Chordata > Amphibia > Anura > Ascaphidae > Ascaphus > Ascaphus truei. The sequence continues at coordinate 243,246,625 of NC_134483.1, forward strand.
AGGGCACCTCAAACCAGAGCCAGCCAAGGTAGAAGCCATAGTTCAGTGGCCTGTTCCAAAAACCAAGAAACAGGTCATGGCATTTTTGGGCACCGCAGGGTACTATAGGAAGTTTGTCCCACAGTACAGCGCCGTGGCCAAACCCCTGATTGATTTGACTAAGAAGCAACTGCCTGTGCCTATCACCTGGACTCCTGCCTGTGAAACTGCTTTCCAGGCACTGAAAACTGCGCTTGCTGCGGCCCCCATACTGGCTGCCCCAGACTATACCAAACATTTCCTCATACAGACTGATGTCTCGGACTATGGCATTGGGGCTGTGTTGAGCCAAGTGGGGGACGACGGTATAGAGCACCCTGTGGTGTACCTCAGCCGAAAACTACTCCCCAGAGAGGTGGCCTATGCTATCATTGAGAAAGAGTGCTTGGCCATTGTGTGGGTACTCAAAAAACTCCAGCCATACGTGTATGGAAGGGCTTTCACGGTCCTCACAGACCACAACCCCCTGAGTTGGCTGCAGAGGGCATCAGGGGAGAATGCCAAGTTGCTAAAGTGGAGCTTGGCTTTACAAGAATTCGAGTTTACTATTCAGCACACAAAGGGTAGTGAAAACAGCAATGCGGATGGACTTTCACATCAGGACTATCCCTCTGAGACTGAGTTCGTTAAGGGTGCCAGCAATGCCCCACTCCCCGTTAGGGCCAGTGGGCCACAGGTCACCCATTAAGAAGGGGAGGTGTAGAGGGAGAGGGGGGTTGGCCTAGTCTTAAAGGGGTTGCACCCCATATGGCCACCCCCTGACCTCACCAGGGAGGCAAGGGGTTAACTGGACTGCGGTCCAGGAATGTGGCTTACACCTTGTCATGTCAGGAAACTGTATGTTCCCCTGTTCCCATGTTTCATTATAATCCTGTATTTTAATGTTTTAAAGTGCATTTCTGTATCTCCAGTTCTGGAGGTCGCAGAGAGTTGATATTTGGCCAATATGTGGAGTCACTGTAGGCATTAAGAACTGCAAATTTCGACCCACTGAGCCCACCAGAATGGAACTTATTAATATGTGTAGATATTAAAGTGTATATGTATGGTATTTCGGATCTGCCCTGAAAATGCAGACTCCATCTGCTATGCTAATAGGTCATGAAGGGCAGCCGGCTGATTGAGACTAAGCACTGTGATCAAAAGTTAACTGCCTGATTGTTTACACTAAGTACTAATCAACAGACTCTGCCACTCTAATTGTTACCTGAGGGTGGGGAATCATCAAACTGGAGTGGTTTGTAAGTGTTATGTCTACACCTACAAACAATGCAGATACTTAATTTGATAGACCGGTCATCTCCCCTGATTTAATTACAGTTTTTAGTTCTTCTTCTGATACCATCTTGAATGTCACCAGATTGCTGGAGAAGTGCTAGCTGATACTTCTCCATCCCCCAACCCTAAGTAAGTGTTACCTTCTTGTCTGTTAATTGTACTATATTGCTGTGTTCACCTTTTTAAAGGAATAAATTATATTTTATTATATCTAAGCCTCGTTCAGTTCAACCCAGATATTTGGTGTTCATTATATCTTGTGATAAGTTACCGTGACAATCCAAGCTAGCAGGAAGCACAGGAACCAATCCACAGGTAAGCCATAAAATAAAAAACCATAACAAATCCACGTCTGTGTCTTCCTTCTTCTTTGGGGTCTTTTGGGGTCTTCTTCCGTCTTCTTACGCCACGCCCTTCTTCTCTTCTTAGGAGGGGAGATGTTCCTTCCTCGGCGACTAGCTTCAAAATGAGGCGACATAGGCTTTTATAGGCATATGACATCACATTTTGGTCAAATGTTTCACACGGTCCTGATTGGGCCGTGAAAAACATGTGATTTGGCCGAGCAAAAAAAAAATGATGACGTCATTTAAAGGCAACGAAAGCACAGCCAATCAGAATGGCTTTGCTTCAATTGCCTTTAAGATGACATAATTAAAAGAAACATGGCCGGTCTCACATGGTCGGTCTCTGATTGGCTCTAGTAGACCATGTGACAGAGGCTTGGGGGAGAACGGATGTGACGTCTTTAAAAGC
>NC_134483.1:243283697-243286197 GCF_040206685.1 Ascaphus truei
GTGTGTGTGTGTGTGTGTGTGTGTGTGTGTGTGTGTGTGTGTGTGTGTGTGTGTGTGTGTGTGTGTGTGTGTGTGTGTGTGTGTGTGTGTGTGTGTGTGTGTGTGTGTGTGTGACTCTGTGACTGAGTGTCTGACTCTGTGACTGAGTGTGTGTGTGTGTGTGACTCTGTGACTGAGTGTGTGTTTTTGTGTGTGTGTGTGTGTGTGTGTGTATGTGTGTGTGTGACTCTGTGACTGAGTGTGTGACTCTGTGACTGAGTGTGTGTGTGTGTGTGTGTGTGCCTCTGTGACTGAGTGTGTGTGTGACTCTTTGTGTGTGACTCTGTGACTGAGTGTGTGTGTGACTCTGTGACTGAGTGTGTGTGTGACTCTGTGACTGAGTGTGTGTGTACAGACACCCACCCACAGCCGCCTGCCCACCCACCTTCACCGTATCCCATACTCCCACATGCCCCTCAAATGTTCCCCACATGCCTCTGAATCCCCCCCTCGTGCCTCTGATGTCCCGCTGCTCCGTTGTCCCGCGCGCCCCTCTGATGTCCCGCTGCTCCGTTGTCCCGCGCGCCCCTCTGATGTCCCGCTGCTTCGTTGTCCCGCGCACCCCTCTGATGTCCCACTGCTTCGTTGTCCCGCGCGCCCCTCTGATGTCCCGCTGCTCCTTTGTCCCGCGCGCCCCTCTGATGTCCCGCTGCTTCGTTGTCCCGCGCACCCCTCTGATGTCCCACTGCTTCGTTGTCCCGCGCGCCCCTCTGATGTCCCGCTGCTCCGTTGTCCCGCGCGCCCCTCTTATGTCCCGCTGCTTCGTTGTCCCGCGCACCCCTCTGATTTCCCACTGCTTCGTTGTCCCGCGCGCCCCTCTGATGTCCCGCTGCTCCGTTGTCCCGCGCGCCCCTCTGATGTCCCGCTGCTTCGTTGTCCCGCGCACCCCTCTGATGTCCCACTGCTTCGTTGTCCCGCGCGCCCCTCTGATGTCCCGCTGCTCCGTTGTCCCGCGCGCCCCTCCGATGTCCCGCTGCTCCGTTGTCCCGCGCGCCCCTCTGATGTCCCGCTGCTCCGTTGTCCCGCGCGCCCCTCCGATGTCCCACTGCTCCGTTGTCCCGCGCGCCCCTCTGATGTCCCGCTGCTTCGTTGTCCCGCGCACCCCTCTGATGTCCCACTGCTTCGTTGTCCCGCGCGCCCCTCTGATGTCCCGCTGCTCCGTTGTCCCGCGCGCCCCTCCGATGTCCCACTGCTTCGTTGTTCCGCGCGCCCCTCTGATGTCCCACTGCTTCGTTGTCCCACGCGCCCCTCTGATGTCCCACTGCTTCGTTGTCCCGCGCGCCCCTCTGATGTCCCGCTGCTCCGTTGTCCCGCGCGCCCCTCTGATGTCCCGCTGCTCCGTTGTCCCGGGCGCCCCTCTGATGTCCCACTGCTTCGTTGTCCCGCGCGCCCCTCCGATGTCCCGCTGCTCCGTTGTCCCGCGCGCCCCTCCTATGTCCCGCTGCTCCGTTGTCCCGCGCGGCCCTCCAATGTCCTGCTGCTCCATTTCTTGAGTGTGTGTGTGTGAATGACTGTGTGTGTATGTGTGACTGACTGAGTGTGTGTGACTGACTGAGTGTGTGTGACTGACTGAGTGTGTGTGACTGACTGAGTGTGTGTGTCTGAGTGTGTGTGTGTGTGTGTGTGTGTGTGTGTGTGTGTTTGTGTGTGTGTATGACTGACTGACTGTGTGTGTGTGTGACTGACTGACTGACTGATTGTGTGTGTGTTTGTGTGACTGACTGTGTGTGTGTGTGTGTGTGTGTGTGTGTGTGTGTGTGTGTGTGTGTGTGTGTGTGTGTGTGTGTGTGTGTGTGTGTGTGTGTGTGTGTGTGTGTGTGTGTGTGACTGACTGTGTGTGTGACTCTGTGACTGAGTGTGTGTGTGTGTGTGTGTGTGTGTGTATGTGTGTGTGTGTGTGTGTGTGTGACTCTGTGACTGAGTGTGGGTGTGGGTGACTCTGTGACTGAGTGTGTGACTCTGTGACTGAGTGTGTCTGTGTGACTCTGTGACTGAGTGTGTGTGACTCTGTGACTGAGTGTGTGTGTGTGTGTGTGTGTGTGTGTGTGTTTGTGTGTGTGTGTGTGTGTGTGTGTGTGTGTGTGTGTGTGTGTGTGTGTGTGTGTGTGTGTGTGTGTGTGACTCTGTGACTGTGTGTGTGTGTGTGTGTGTGTGTGTGTGTGTGTGTGTGTGTGTGTGTGTGTGTGTGTGTGTGTGTTTGTGTGTGTGTGTGTGTGTGTGTGTGTGTGTGACTCTGTGACTGAGTGTGTGTGTGTGTGTGTGTGTGTGTGTGTGTTTGTGACTGTGACTGTGACTCTGTGACTGATTGTGTGACTCTGTGACTTAGTGTGTGTGTGTGTGTGTGTGTGTGTGTGTGTGTGTGTGTGTGTGTGACTCTGTGACTGAGTGTGTGTGTATGTTTGTGTGTGTGTGACTCTGTGACTGTGTGACTCTGTGACTGAGTGTGTGTGTGTGTGTGCCT
>NC_134483.1:243293697-243301197 GCF_040206685.1 Ascaphus truei
GTGTGTGTGTTTGTGACTCTGTGACTCTGTGACTCTTTGACTGAGTGTGTGACTCTGTGACTGAGTGTGTGTGTGTGTGTGTGTGTGTGTGTGTGTGTGTGTGTGTGTGTGTGTGTGTGTGTGTGTGTGTGTGTGTGTGTGTGTGTGTGTGTGTGTGTGTGTGTGTGTGTGTGTGTGACTGACTGACTGTGTGTGTGTGTGTGTGTCTTCTGACTGAGTGAGTGTGTGTGTGTGTGTGTGTGTGTGTGTGTGTGTTTGTGTGTGTGTTGTGACAGAAACCAGGGGTTGGTAATAAACTCCATATACAGGGCTCCCAGGATACTGAACAGTTTCTGTCCTGTCTAAGCTGAACAGGGCAGCCTCGTGGTACAGGCACTCCATTCCACAGTTTGTCTGCTGCCTGTTTTCTGTCACCTGTCATGCTGATTAGAGTTCAGGTATATAAGACCTGTTTCCTGTTTCCTCTGGGCCCCGCCCAAGAGCCTGGAAGGCTGCTGAACTGCAGAGGGGTGAGAAAGCCTCTTTCCCAAATCGCTTCATTCATTCTGTTAGTTTGTCTAAAGACTGCAAAGGTACTTATTTTGTTGGTGGAAGTGGACAAGCCACTTCCAACTCTGAGTCAGGGACATCTAAGTTTAAGTTATCGCTCAGACGAGCAGCTTTTTTGTTTGGCTTTGTTTTCTGTTTAAACTGTGGCAGTCTCAGTGCCTGGGACTGAATAAACCAGGCATAGCCTGTTTAAAGGAACAGTACGTGACGTCTCATCATTTAACCTACCCTAAAAGACCGTGTTCTAACAGTCCCGGACAGACGGCGGAGCCCCGGAGTAAGCCGTTTGTCACATATGGTGGAGAATGCGGGTAGAACACTGAAAGGTCTGGGGGTTAAAGAACTTTAAAAAAAAAAAAAAAAAGAAGGTTTTTTTTTCTCTCTCTCCAAACAAGATGGAAGACGTGGTGAGTGCGCTGGTACGCAATGTCGCTGTCCAGAAAGACGCGAATGAAGCCCAGCAACAGGCGAGTGAAACCCAGCGACAGCTGTTAATAGCCCAGCAAGAGACTAATGCAAACCAGCAAGAGACAAACCGCCTGCTGAGAGAGGAGCAAAAGCGGTTCGCTCAGGGCTTACAGCAGGAACTCGAGATCCTGAGGGGGACTATCAGTAACCTTCCACTGGCAGAGGCAGCCCCAGTTCCGAAAATGACCAGGGCAAGCCACTACCTTCAGAAGATGGGACCCTCGGATGATGTGGAAGCCTATCTTCTCACGTTTGAACGCACGGCACAGAGAGAGGGATGGCCAGAAGCTGAGTGGGCTGGTCTAATCGCACCCTTCCTAAGCGGCGAACCCCAGAAGGCTTACTTTGATCTAGAGCCAGCCGAAGCTAACGTCTATGCAAAATTGAAGTTCGAGATCCTCGCCCGCCTCGGCGTAACCACGGCTGTTCGTGCCCAAAGGTTTCACGCATGGTCCTTCACGATGGATAAAGCCACCCGAAGCCAGATGTATGACCTCATCCACCTCGCCCGGAAGTGGCTACAACCCGAGATCAACTCAGCAAGCCACATCGTGGAACGGTTGGTCATGGACCAGTTCTTGAGGAAACTTCCCTCTGCCTTACGCCGTTGGGTCAGTCGGAGTGACCCCCACAATGCGGATGAGCTTGTGGCCCTTGTAGAAAGGTACAGTGCAGCAGAAGAGCACCCGCAACCCACAGTCGTGGAGCAACCCCACTATCCGAGGTTCCAGGACTCTTCCAGAGACGGTAAAAGGGTACCGGGGTTAAGGGGCGCTGAAGAGCGGCGACCACCTTCACGCCGCTCCAGCAACAGTGGTTCGCACACTAAGGGCAATAGCCAACATGGGGAGCCGGGAAAAGGCTCTAAGTGGGACACAGACTATGTACCTAAATGTGTAAATTGTCATGAGAGGGGCCACACAGCAAAAATCTGCCCACTAAATGATGAGCCCATGCAATGCAACAGCGTGGAACCTTATTCGCTGTTGTCCCAATGTATGGGCCCTAGCCCAGAGGACCCCTTGAATAACCATCTGTGGGCATTTGTAAAGGTTAATGGTAAGAGGGTTCGGGCACTTCTTGACTCTGGGAGTATGGTCACACTAGTGTCCGAATACCTATTGCCCATTAAGAAGAAACAGGTAAACAGTTCACAAAGAGTGGCAATTTGTTGTATACATGGGGATAATCATGAATATTCCACTGTTGATGTTTTTTTTGAAACAGAATTTGGTTCTTTAGATTTCAAGGTGGGTGTTGTACCCAAACTGGCACATGATGTGTTAATAGGGACCGACTTTCCCCATTTTCTAAAAATGTGGTCCCCAGCTCAGAATAGCGCCCAGAGTTCAATAGCAGACCATAACGAAGTGTTAGAAGAAACAAATCCTTTCCCTTTTTCAGAAATGGAGGTTGACGAGGGCCCAAATAAGAAGGGGGAAAAGGAGGAGTGCTGTGAAATTCCCTTCCCCATCACTACTTTGGTAGGGAATACCCCAAATCAAGATGTTGATCAGGCACTTACCCCCCCAGTACAGGATAAGACCCTCGCTGACCTAGAGGTCAGTCCTGGGAGTTTTAAGAAGGCCCAGTGGGAGGACCCCACATTAGCGGTAGCAAGGGGAAATATACGGGACCAGAATAGTACTCATGGCCAACCAGATAGGTCACTTGCTTACCCCTACTTCGAGGTAGAGAACGACCTAGTATATCGGGTTGATAAAAGAAAATCAGTTACAACTAAACAATTGTTGGTACCACGGACATTCCGTAACGTAGTATTACACCTCGCACATAGTCATCCATTGGGGGGACACCTAGGGGTGGAAAAGACAAAAGAAAAGGTTCTCCGAAGCTTTTATTGGCCTGGGGTTCTGGCAGAAATTACAAACTATTGTTCCTCATGCCCAGAATGTCAGATCACCGCCCCGTTCAAAGCATACCGCAGCCCATTGGTACCCCTTCCCATAATAGAGGTACCATTTGACCGGATTGCTATGGATCTAGTAGGACCCCTAATAAAGTCTGCTAGGGGACATCAGCATATATTGGTAATATTAGATTATGCTACCCGATATCCGGAGGCAGTTCCCCTACGTAGCACCTCTGCTAAAAACATAGCAAAAGAGTTAGTACTTCTGTTTTCCCGGGTCGGAATTCCTAAAGAGATCTTATCTGACCAGGGAACACCATTTATGTCCCAAGTAACAAAAGAGCTATGTAAACTCCTAAAAATCAAGCATCTCAGAACCTCAGTCTATCATCCACAAACAGATGGTTTAGTGGAAAGGTTCAATAAAACCTTAAAGAGCATGTTACGCCGGGCGGTCGATAAGGATGGGAAAAACTGGGACTGTTTGTTACCATACCTGTTATTTGCCATTAGGGAAGTTCCCCAGTCATCCACAGGCTTCTCCCCGTTTGAACTATTGTATGGCCGACATCCAAGGGGCTTACTGGATATAGCCAAAGAAACTTGGGAACACGAGGTTACCCCTTACAGAAGTGTAATAGAGCATGTTGCCCAAATGCAGGACCGCATTGCTGCAGTCCTACCCATAGTGAGGGAACACATGGAGAAAGCTCAAGAAGCACAAAGGAATACGTATAATAAGGGTGCTAGGGTCAGAATTTTTTTTCCAGGTGATAGGGTACTAGTTCTGGTTCCCACCGTGGAGAGTAAATTCCTTGCTAAATGGCATGGGCCATATGAGGTCTTGGAAAGAGTGGGAGAAGTAAATTATAGGGTAAGGCAGCCAGGTAGGAGGAAACCTGAGCAAATTTACCATATAAACCTACTCAAGCCCTGGAAAGATAGAGAGGTCTTGTTAACCCTAGTACCCCCAGGTCCGTCAGAGAATCAAGAAACTGACCCAGAGGTTAGCATAGCTGAAACACTGTCCGTGCATCAGAAACGAGAGGTCCAGAGTTTAGTGAGAAGGAACAAAGAAATCTTCTCTACACAGCCAGGTAAAACTAACGTAATTAAACATGACATAGTCTCTGAACCGGGGGTCCGAGTTAACCTTAAACCGTACCGAATCCCAGAGGCCAAGAGAGAGGCTATAAGTTTAGAGGTTAAAAAAATGCTAAAACTAGGCGTAATTGAGGAATCCCAAAGTGGGTGGAACAGCCCTATAGTTTTAGTCCCAAAGCCAGACGGTACAACAAGGTTTTGTAATGACTACCGGAAACTAAACGCGGTGTCAAAATTTGATACTTATCCTATGCCCAGGGTGGATGAACTTGTAGAGAGACTGGGCAAAGCCCGATATCTCACAACCCTAGACCTAACAAAAGGGTACTGGCAGGTTCCCCTCACAGAAAGGGCAAAAGAAAAAACAGCCTTCTCAACCCCAGACGGCCTCTTTCAATATAAGGTGCTGCCTTTTGGCTTACATGGAGCTCCCGCCACATTCCAAAGAATGATGGATAACATTTTAAAACCACATGTTCAGTACGCTGCCGCCTACCTGGATGATGTGGTAATCCATAGTGAAGATTGGCAGTCCCACCTTCCAAAGGTCCAAGCTGTGCTCGACGCAGTTCGGTCTGCTGGACTAACTGCTAACCCCGCTAAATGCACTATTGGTCTGGAGGAGGCCAAGTATCTGGGGTATTCTATTGGTAGAGGGTTACTCAAACCACAAACACTCAAAGTAGAGGCGATACAAAATTGGCCAAGGCCAGTCACAAAAAAACAAGTAAGGACCTTTTTGGGGTTAATTGGCTACTATAGGAGGTTTATTCCCAATTTTGCAACTAAGGCAACCCCACTAACCGACCTCACAAAAGCAAGAGGACCGCTAATGGTAAAGTGGTCCCCCGAAGCCGAACAGGCCTTTAGAAGCCTGAAAGAAGCTCTCTGTGCCCAACCAGTGTTGGTCACACCTGACTTCTCCAAAGAGTTCGTAGTCCAAACCGACGCATCTGAGGTAGGGCTGGGGGCGGTACTCTCCCAGGAGTCTCAAGGGGAGGAGCACCCCATCCTTTATTTAAGTAGGAAACTAAATCCCCAGGAGAAAAATTACTCCATAGTCGAGAAAGAGTGTCTCGCAATAAAGTGGGCTGTAGAGACACTCAAGTATTATCTGTTGGGGAGAAAGTTCCGATTGGTCACAGATCATGCACCCCTTACCTGGATGTGTCAAAATAGGGAGAAGAACGCTAGGGTGACCAGGTGGTTCCTAAGCCTACAGCCCTTTAAATTTTCTGTGGAACACAGGTCGGGGCACAAACATGGCAATGCCGACGGGTTGTCAAGGATGCACTCCCTAATATCCATGGTCGCTCACCCCTCGAGGTCTGAGCTGGGGGGGAGGATATGTGACAGAAACCAGGGGTTGGTAATAAACTCCATATACAGGGCTCCCAGGATACTGAACAGTTTCTGTCCTGTCTAAGCTGAACAGGGCAGCCTCGTGGTACAGGCACTCCATTCCACAGTTTGTCTGCTGCCTGTTTTCTGTCACCTGTCATGCTGATTAGAGTTCAGGTATATAAGACCTGTTTCCTGTTTCCTCTGGGCCCCGCCCAAGAGCCTGGAAGGCTGCTGAACTGCAGAGGGGTGAGAAAGCCTCTTTCCCAAATCGCTTCATTCATTCTGTTAGTTTGTCTAAAGACTGCAAAGGTACTTATTTTGTTGGTGGAAGTGGACAAGCCACTTCCAACTCTGAGTCAGGGACATCTAAGTTTAAGTTATCGCTCAGACGAGCAGCTTTTTTGTTTGGCTTTGTTTTCTGTTTAAACTGTGGCAGTCTCAGTGCCTGGGACTGAATAAACCAGGCATAGCCTGTTTAAAGGAACAGTACGTGACGTCTCATCATTTAACCTACCCTAAAAGACCGTGTTCTAACAGTCCCGGACAGACGGCGGAGCCCCGGAGTAAGCCGTTTGTCACAGTGTGTATGACTGACTGTGTGTATGTCTGACTGACTGACTGACTGACTGAGTGTGTGTGTGTGTGTGTGTGTGTGTGACTCTGTGACTGAGTGTGTGACCCTGTGACTGAGTGACTCTGACTGAGTGTGTGTGTGTGTGTGCGTGTGTGTGTGTGTGTGTGTGTGTGTGTGTGCGCCTCTGTAACTGAGTGTGTGACCCTGTGACTGAGTGACTGACTGAGTGTGTGTGTGTGACTCTGTGTCTGAGTGTGTGTGACTCTGTGACTGAGTGTGTGTGTGTGTGTGTGTGTGTGTGTGTGTGTGTGTGTGTGTGTGTGTGTGTGTGTGTGTGTGTGTGTGTGTGTGTGTGTGTGTGTGTGTGTGTGTGTGTGTGTGTGTGTGTGTGACTCTGTGACTGAGTGTCTGACTCTGTGACTGAGTGTGTGTGTGTGTGTGACTCTGTGACTGAGTGTGTGTTTTTGTGTGTGTGTGTGTGTGTGTGTGTATGTGTGTGTGTGACTCTGTGACTGAGTGTGTGACTCTGTGACTGAGTGTGTGTGTGTGTGTGTGTGTGCCTCTGTGACTGAGTGTGTGTGTGACTCTTTGTGTGTGACTCTGTGACTGAGTGTGTGTGTGACTCTGTGACTGAGTGTGTGTGTGACTCTGTGACTGAGTGTGTGTGTACAGACACCCACCCACAGCCGCCTGCCCACCCACCTTCACCGTATCCCATACTCCCACATGCCCCTCAAATGTTCCCCACATGCCTCTGAATCCCCCCCTCGTGCCTCTGATGTCCCGCTGCTCCGTTGTCCCGCGCGCCCCTCTGATGTCCCGCTGCTCCGTTGTCCCGCGCGCCCCTCTGATGTCCCGCTGCTTCGTTGTCCCGCGCACCCCTCTGATGTCCCACTGCTTCGTTGTCCCGCGCGCCCCTCTGATGTCCCGCTGCTCCTTTGTCCCGCGCGCCCCTCTGATGTCCCGCTGCTTCGTTGTCCCGCGCACCCCTCTGATGTCCCACTGCTTCGTTGTCCCGCGCGCCCCTCTGATGTCCCGCTGCTCCGTTGTCCCGCGCGCCCCTCTTATGTCCCGCTGCTTCGTTGTCCCGCGCACCCCTCTGATTTCCCACTGCTTCGTTGTCCCGCGCGCCCCTCTGATGTCCCGCTGCTCCGTTGTCCCGCGCGCCCCTCTGATGTCCCGCTGCTTCGTTGTCCCGCGCACCCCTCTGATGTCCCACTGCTTCGTTGTCCCGCGCGCCCCTCTGATGTCCCGCTGCTCCGTTGTCCCGCGCGCCCCTCCGATGTCCCACTGCTTCGTTGTTCCACGCGCCCCTCTGATGTCCCACTGCTTCGTTGTCCCACGCGCCCCTCTGATGTCCCACTGCTTCGTTGTCCCACGCGCCCCTCTGATGTCCCGCTGCTCCGTTGTCCCGCGCGCCCCTCTGATGTCCCGCTGCTCCGTTGTCCCGGGCGCCCCTCTGATGTCCCACTGCTTCGTTGTCCCGCGCGCCCCTCCGATGTCCCGCTGCTCTGTTGTCCCGCGCGCCTCTCCTATGTCCCGCTGCTCCGTTGTCCCGCGCGGCCCTCCAATGTCCTGCTGCTCCATT
>NC_134483.1:243321197-243333697 GCF_040206685.1 Ascaphus truei
CGTCATCTTAAAGGCAATTGAAGCAAAGCCATTCTGATTGGCTGTGCTTTCATTGCCTTTAAATGACGTCATAATTTTTCTTTTTGCTCGGCCAAATCACGTTTTTCACTGCCCAATCAGGACCGTGTGAAACATTTGACCAAAATGTGACGTCATAGGCCTATAAAAGCCTATGTCGCCTCATTTTGAAGCTAGTCGCCGAGGAGGGAACATCTCCCCTCCTGAGAAGAAGGGCGTGGCGTAAGAAGATGGAAGAAGACGGAAGAAGATCCCAGAAGACCCCAAAATACCCCAAAGAAGAAAGAAGACACAGACGTGGATTTGTTATGGGTTTTTATTATTATATTTTTTATTATTTGTGTGTGTGTGTGACTCTGTGACTGTGTGTGTGACTCTGTGACTGAGTGTGTGTGTGACTCTGTGACTGAGTGTGTGTGTACAGACACACACCCACCTTCACCGTCACCTGCCCACCCACCATCTCCCATATTCCCACATGCCCCTCCGATGCTTCCACATGCCCCTGAAATGTCCCCCCACATGCCTGATCCACCCCCCCCACATGCCTCTGATGCCCCCCCTCATGCCTCCAATGTCCCGCGCGGCCCTCCGATGTCCCGCTGCTCCGTTTCTTGAGTGTGTGTGTGTGACTGAGTGTGTGTGTGTGACCAAGTGTGTGACTGAGTTTGTCTGTGTCTCTGTGTGTGTGTGTGTGACTGACTGTGTGTGTGTGTGTGTGTGTGCCTCTGTGACTGAGTGTGTGACCCTGTGACTGAGTGACTGACTGAGTGTGTGTGTGACTCTGTGACTGAGTGTGTGTGTGTGTGTGTGTGTGTGTGTGTGTGTGTGTGTGTGTGTGTGTGTGTGACTCTGTGACTGAGTGTGTGACTCTGTGACTCTGTGACTGACTCTGTGACTGAGTGTGTGTGTGTGTGTGTGTGTGTGTGTGTGTGTGTGTGTGTGTGTGTGTGTGTGTGTGTGTGTGTGTGTGTGTGTGTGTGTGTGTGTGTGTGTGTGTGTGTGTGACTCTGTGACTGAGTGTGTGTGTGTGTGTGTGACTCTGTGACTGAGTGTGTGACTCTGTGACTGAGTGTGTGTGTGTGCCTCTGTGACTGAGTGTGTGTGTGACTCTGTGACTGAGTGTGTGTGTGACTCTGTGTGTGTGACTCTGTGACTGAGTGTGTGACTCTGTGACTCTGTGACTGAGTGTGTGTGTGACTCTGTGACTGAGTGTGTGACTCTGTGACTGAGTGTGTGTGTGTGTGACTCTGTGACTGAGTGTGTGTGTGACTCTGTGACTGAGTGTGTGTGTGACTCTGTGACTGAGTGTGTGTGTACAGACACCCACCCACAGCCGCCTGCCCACCCACCTTCACTGTATCCCATACTCCCACATGCCCCTCAAATGTCCCCCACATGCCTCTGAATCCCCCCCTCGTGCCTCTGATGTCCCGTTGCTCCGTTGTCCCGCGCGCCCCTCCGATGTCCCGCTGCTTCGTTGTCCCGCGCGCCCCTCCGATGTCCCGCTGCTCCGTTGTCCCGCGCGCCCCTCCTATGTCCCGCTGCTCCATTTCTTGTGTGTGTGTGTGTGTGACTGACTGACTGACTGTGTGTGTGTGTGTGTGTGTGTGTGACTGACTGAGTGTGTGTGTCTGACTGTGTTTGTGTGTGTGTGTGTGTGTGTGTGTGTGTGTGTGTGTGTGTGTGTGTGTGTCTGACTGTGTTTGTGTGTGTGTGTGTGTGTGTGTGTGTGTGTGTGTGTGTGTGTGTGTGTGTGTGTGTGTGTGTGTGTGTGTGTGTGTGACTGAGTGTGTGTGTATGACTGACTGTGTGTGTGTCTGACTGACTGACTGTGTGTGTGTGTGTGTGTGTGTGTGTGTGTGTGTGTGTGTGTGTGTGTGTGTGTGTGTGTGTGTGTGTGTGTGTGTGTGTGTGTGACTCTGTGACTGAGTGTGTGTGTGTGTGCGCGTGTGTGTGTGTTTGTGACTCTGTGACTGAGTGTGTGACTCTGTGACTGAGTGTGTATATGTGTGTGTGTGTGTGTGTGTGTGTGTGTGTGTGTGTGTGTGTGTGTGTGTGTGTGTGTGTGTGTGTGTGTGTGTGTGTGTGTGTGACTCTATGACTGAGTGTGTGTGTGTGTGTGTGTGTGTGTGTGTGTGTGTGTGTGTGTGTGTGTGTGTGTGTGTGTGTGTGTGTGTGTGTGTGTGTGTGTGTGTGTGTGTGTGTGTGTGTGTGTGTGACTTTGTGACTGAGTGTGTGACTCTGTGACTGAGTGTGTGTGTGTGTGCCTCTGTGACTGAGTGTGTGTGTGTGTGTGTGTGTGTGACTCTGTGACTGAGTATGTGTGACTCTGTGACTGAGTGTGTGTGTGTGTGACTCTGTGACTGAGTGTGTGACTCTGTGACTGAGTGTGTGTGTGTGTGTGTGTGTGTGTGTGTGACTCTGTGACTGAGTGTGTGACTCTGTGACTGAGTGAGTGTGTGACTCTGTGACTGAGTGTGTGTGTGACTCTGTGACTGAGTGTGTGTGTGACTCTGTGACTGAGTGTGTGTGTGACTCTGTGACTGAGTGTGTGTGTGTGTGTGTGTGTGCCTCTGTGACTGAGTGTGTGTGTGACTCTGTGTGTGTGACTCTGTGACTGAGTGTGTGACTCTGTGACTGAGTGTGTGTGTGCAGACACACACCCACCTTCACCGTCACCTGCCCACCCACCATCTCCCATATTCCCACATGCCCCTCCGATGCTTCCACATGCCCCTGAAATGTCCCCCCACATGCCTGATCCACCCCCCCCACATGCCTCTGATGCCCCCCCTCATGCCTCCAATGTCCCGCGCGGCCCTCCGATGTCCCGCTGCTCCGTTTCTTGAGTGTGTGTGTGTGACTGAGTGTGTGTGTGTGACCAAGTGTGTGACTGAGTGTGTCTGTGTCTCTGACTGTGTGTGTGACTGACTGACTGTGTGTGTGTGTGTGTGTGTGTGTGTGCCTCTGTGACTGAGTGTGTGACCCTGTGACTGAGTGACTGACTGAGTGTGTGTGTGACTCTGTGACTGAGTGTGTGTGTGTGTGTGTGTGTGTGTGTGTGTGTGTGTGTGTGTGTGTGTGTGTGTGTGTGTGTGTGTGTGTGTGTGTGTGTGTGTGTGTGTGTGTGTGTGTGTGTGTGACTCTGTGACTCTGTGACTGAGTGTGTGACTCTGTGACTCTGTGACTCTGTGACTGACTCTGTGACTGAGTGTGTGTGTGTGTGTGTGTGTGTGTGTGTGTGTGTGTGTGTGTGTGTGTGCGTGTGTGTGACTCTGTGACTGAGTGTGTGTGTGTGTGTGTGTGACTCTGTGACTGAGTGTGTGACTCTGTGACTGAGTGTGTGTGTGTGTGTGTGTGTGTGTGTGTGTGTGTGTGTGTGTGTGTGTGTGTGTGACTCTGTGTGTGTGACTCTGTGACTGAGTGTGTGTGTGACTCTGTGACTGAGTGTGTGTGTGACTCTGTGTGTGTGACTCTGTGACTGAGTGTGTGTGTGACTCTGTGACTGAGTGTGTGTGTGACTCTGTGTGTGTGACTCTGTGACTGAGTGTGTGACTCTGTGACTCTGTGACTCTGTGACTGAGTGTGTGTGTGACTCTGTGACTGAGTGTGTGACTCTGTGACTGAGTGTGTGTGTGTGTGACTCTGTGACTGAGTGTGTGTGTGACTCTGTGACTGAGTGTGTGTGTGACTCTGTGACTGAGTGTGTGTGTACAGACACCCACCCACAGCCGCCTGCCCACCCACCTTCACCGTATCCCATACTCCCACATGCCCCTCAAATGTCCCCCACATGCCTCTGAATCCCCCCCTCGTGCCTCTGATGTCCCGTTGCTCCGTTGTCCCGCGCGCCCCTCCGATGTCCCGCTGCTTCGTTGTCCCGCGCGCCCCTCCGATGTCCCGCTGCTCCGTTGTCCCGCGCGCCCCTCCTATGTCCCGCTGCTCCATTTCTTGTGTGTGTGTGTGACTGACTGACTGACTGTGTGTGTGTGTGTGTGTGTGTGTGTGTGTGTGTGTGTGTGTGACTGACTGACTGACTGTGTGTGTGTGTGTGTGTGTGTGTGTGTGTGTGTATGTGTGTGTGACTGACTGAGTGTGTGTGTCTGACTGTGTGTGTGTGTGTGTGTGTGTGTGTGTGTGTGTGTGTGTGTGTGTGTGTGTGTGTGTGTGTGTGTGTGTGTGTGTGTGTGACTGACTGACTGTGTGTGTGTGTGTGTGTGTGTGTGTGTGTGTGTGTGTGTGTGTGTGTGTGTGTGTGTGTGTGTGTGTGTGTGTGTGTGTGTGTGTGTGTGTGTGTGTGTGTGACTGAGTGTGTGTGTATGACTGACTGTGTGTGTGTCTGACTGACTGACTGTGTGTGTGTGTGTGTGTGTGTGTGTGTGTGTGTGTGTGTGTGTGTGTGTGTGTGTGTGTGTGTGTGTGTGTGTGTGTGTGTGTGTGTGTGTGTGTGTGTGACTTTGTGACTGAGTGTGTGTGTGTGTGTGTGTGTGTGTGTGTGTGTGTGTGTGTTTGTGACTCTGTGACTGAGTGTGTGACTCTGTGACTGAGTGTGTATGTGTGTGTGTGTGTGTGTGTGTGTGTGTGTGTGTGTGTGTGTGTGTGTGTGTGTGTGTGTGTGTGTGTGTGTGTGTGTGTGTGTGTGTGTGTGACTCTATGACTGAGTGTGTGTGTGTGTGTGTGTGTGTGTGTGTGTGTGTGTGTGTGTGTGTGTGTGTGTGTGTGTGTGTGTGTGTGTGTGTGTGTGTGACTGTGACTCTGTGACTGAGTGTGTGTGTGTGTGTGCCTCTGTGACTGAGTGTGTGTGTGTGTGTGTGACTCTGTGACTGAGTATGTGTGACTCTGTGACTGAGTGTGTGACTCTGTGACTGAGTGTGTGTGTGTGTGTGTGACTCTGTGACTGAGTGTGTGACTCTGTGACTGAGTGAGTGTGTGACTCTGTGACTGAGTGTGTGTGTGACTCTGTGACTGAGTGTGTGTGTGACTCTGTGACTGAGTGTGTGTGTGTGTGTGTGTGTGTGTGTGTGTGTGTGTGTGTGTGTGTGTGTGTGTGTGTGTGTGTGTGTGTGTGTGTGTGCCTCTGTGACTGAGTGTGTGTGTGACTCTGTGTGTGTGACTCTGTGACTGAGTGTGTGACTCTGTGACTGAGTGTGTGTGTGTGTGTGACTCTGTGACTGAGTGTGTGACTCTGTGACTGAGTGAGTGTGTGACTCTGTGACTGAGTGTGTGTGTGACTCTGTGACTGAGTGTGTGTGTGACTCTGTGACTGAGTGTGTGTGTGACTCTGTGACTGAGTGTGTGTGTGTGTGTGTGTGTGTGTGTGTGTGTGTGTGTGTGTGCCTCTGTGACTGAGTGTGTGTGTGACTCTGTGTGTGTGACTCTGTGACTGAGTGTGTGTGTGACTCTGTGACTGAGTGTGTGTGTGACTCTGTGACTGAGTGTGTGTGTGACTCTGTGACTGAGTGTGTGTGTGACTCTGTGTGTGTGACTCTGTGACTGAGTGTGTGTGTGACTCTGTGACTGAGTGTGTGTGTGACTCTGTGACTGAGTGTGTGTGTGACTCTGTGACTGAGTGTGTGTGTGACTCTGTGACTGAGTGTGTGTGTACAGACACCCACCCACAGCCGCCTGCCCACCCACCTTCACCGTATCCCATACTCCCACATGCCCCTCAAATGTCCCCCACATGCCTCTGAATCCCCCCCTCGTGCCTCTGATGTCCCGCTGCTTCGTTGTCCCGCGCGCCCCTCTGATGTCCCGCTGTTCCGTTGTCCCGCGCGCCCCTCCGATGTCCCGCCCCTCCGTTGTCCCGCGCGCCCCTCCGATGTCCCGCTGTTCCGTTGTCCCGCGCGCCCCTCCGATGTCCCGCTGTTCCGATGTCCCGCGCGCCCCTCCGATGTCCCGCTGTTCCGTTGTCCCGCGCGCCCCTCCGATGTCCCGCTGTTCCGATGTCCCGCGCGCCCCTCCGATGTCCCGCTGTTCCGTTGTCCCGCTGCTCCGATGTCCCGCTGCTCCGTTGTCCCGCTGTTCCGTTGTCCCGCCCCTCCGATGTCCCGCTGCTCCGCTGTCCCGCTGTTCCGTTGTCCCGCGCGCCCCTCCGATGTCCCGCTGCTCCGTTGTCCCGCGCGCCCCTCCGATGTCCCGCTGTTCCGTTGTCGCGCGCGCCCCTCCGATGTCCCGCTGTTCCGTTGTCCCGCTGTTCCGTTGTCCCGCTGTTCCGTTGTCCCGCTGTTCCGTTGTCCCGCTGCTCCGTTGTCCCGCGCGCCCCTCCGATGTCCTGCTGCTCCATTGTCCCGCGCGCCCCTCTGATGTCCTGCTGCTCCATTTCTTGAGTGTGTGTGTGTGACTGACTGACTGTGTGTGTGTGTGTGTGTGTGTGTGTGTGTGTGTGACTGACTGTGTGTGTGTGTGTGTGTGTGTGTGTGTGTGTGTGTGTGGTGTGTGTGTGTGTGTGTGTGTGTGTGTGTGTGTGTGTGTGTGTGTGTGTGTGTGTGTGTGTGTGTGTGTGTGTGTGACTGTGTGTGTGTGTGTGTGTGTGTGTGTGTGTGTGTGTGTGTGTGTGTGTGTGTGTGTGTGTGTGTGTGTGTGTGTGTGTGTGTGTGTGTGTGTGTGTGTGTGTCTGACTGAGTGAGTGTGTGTGTGTGTGTGTGTGTGTGTGTGTGTGTGTGTGTGTGTTTGTGTGTGTATGACTGACTGTGTGTGTGTCTGACTGACTGACTGAGTGTGTGTGTGTGTGTGTGTGTGTGTGTGTGTGTGTGTGTGTGTGTGTGTGTGTGTGTGTGTGTGTGTGTGTGTGTGTGTGTGTGACTGTGACTCTGTGACTGAGTGTGTGTGTGTGTGTGCCTCTGTGACTGAGTGTGTGTGTGTGTGTGTGACTCTGTGACTGAGTATGTGTGACTCTGTGACTGAGTGTGTGACTCTGTGACTGAGTGTGTGTGTGTGTGTGTGTGACTCTGTGACTGAGTGTGTGACTCTGTGACTGAGTGAGTGTGTGACTCTGTGACTGAGTGTGTGTGTGACTCTGTGACTGAGTGTGTGTGTGACTCTGTGACTGAGTGTGTGTGTGTGTGTGTGTGTGTGTGTGTGTGTGTGTGTGTGTGTGTGTGTGTGTGTGTGTGTGTGTGTGTGTGTGTGTTTGTGTGTGTGTGTGTGCCTCTGTGACTGAGTGTGTGTGTGACTCTGTGTGTGTGACTCTGTGACTGAGTGTGTGACTCTGTGACTGAGTGTGTGTGTGTGTGTGACTCTGTGACTGAGTGTGTGACTCTGTGACTGAGTGAGTGTGTGACTCTGTGACTGAGTGTGTGTGTGACTCTGTGACTGAGTGTGTGTGTGACTCTGTGACTGAGTGTGTGTGTGACTCTGTGACTGAGTGTGTGTGTGACTCTGTGTGTGTGACTCTGTGACTGAGTGTGTGTGTGACTCTGTGACTGAGTGTGTGTGTGCCTCTGTGACTGAGTGTGTGTGTGACTCTGTGTGTGTGACTCTGTGACTGAGTGTGTGACTCTGTGACTGAGTGTGTGTGTGACTCTGTGACTGAGTGTGTGTGTGACTCTGTGACTGAGTGTGTGTGTGACTCTGTGACTGAGTGTGTGTGTGACTCTGTGTGTGTGACTCTGTGACTGAGTGTGTGTGTGACTCTGTGACTGAGTGTGTGTGTGACTCTGTGACTGAGTGTGTGTGTGACTCTGTGACTGAGTGTGTGTGTGACTCTGTGTGTGTGACTCTGTGACTGAGTGTGTGTGTGACTCTGTGACTGAGTGTGTGTGTGCCTCTGTGACTGAGTGTGTGTGTGACTCTGTGTGTGTGACTCTGTGACTGAGTGTGTGACTCTGTGACTCTGTGACTCTGTGACTGAGTGTGTGTGTGACTCTGTGACTGAGTGTGTGACTCTGTGACTGAGTGTGTGTGTGTGTGACTCTGTGACTGAGTGTGTGTGTGACTCTGTGACTGAGTGTGTGTGTGACTCTGTGACTGAGTGTGTGTGTACAGACACCCACCCACAGCCGCCTGCCCACCCACCTTCACCGTATCCCATACTCCCACATGCCCCTCAAATGTCCCCCACATGCCTCTGAATCCCCCCCTCGTGCCTCTGATGTCCCGTTGCTCCGTTGTCCCGCGCGCCCCTCCGATGTCCCGCTGCTTCGTTGTCCCGCGCGCCCCTCCGATGTCCCGCTGCTCCGTTGTCCCGCGCGCCCCTCCTATGTCCCGCTGCTCCATTTCTTGTGTGTGTGTGTGTGTGTGTGTGTGTGTGTGTGTGTGTGTGACTGTGACTCTGTGACTGAGTGTGTGTGTGTGTGTGCCTCTGTGACTGAGTGTGTGTGTGTGTGTGTGACTCTGTGACTGAGTATGTGTGACTCTGTGACTGAGTGTGTGACTCTGTGACTGAGTGTGTGTGTGTGTGTGTGACTCTGTGACTGAGTGTGTGACTCTGTGACTGAGTGAGTGTGTGACTCTGTGACTGAGTGTGTGTGTGACTCTGTGACTGAGTGTGTGTGTGACTCTGTGACTGAGTGTGTGTGTGTGTGTGTGTGTGTGTGTGTGTGTGTGTGTGTGTGTGTGTGTGTGTGTGTGTGTGTGTGTGTGTGTGCCTCTGTGACTGAGTGTGTGTGTGACTCTGTGTGTGTGACTCTGTGACTGAGTGTGTGACTCTGTGACTGAGTGTGTGTGTGTGTGTGACTCTGTGACTGAGTGTGTGACTCTGTGACTGAGTGAGTGTGTGACTCTGTGACTGAGTGTGTGTGTGACTCTGTGACTGAGTGTGTGTGTGACTCTGTGACTGAGTGTGTGTGTGACTCTGTGACTGAGTGTGTGTGTGTGTGTGTGTGTGTGTGTGTGTGTGTGTGTGTGTGTGTGTGTGTGTGTGCCTCTGTGACTGAGTGTGTGTGTGACTCTGTGTGTGTGACTCTGTGACTGAGTGTGTGACTCTGTGACTGAGTGTGTGTGTGACTCTGTGACTGAGTGTGTGTGTGACTC
Source organism: Ascaphus truei (assembly GCF_040206685.1). NCBI lineage: Eukaryota > Metazoa > Chordata > Amphibia > Anura > Ascaphidae > Ascaphus > Ascaphus truei. The sequence continues at coordinate 243,330,192 of NC_134483.1, forward strand.
TGTGACTGAGTGTGTGTGTGACTCTGTGACTGAGTGTGTGTGTGACTCTGTGTGTGTGACTCTGTGACTGAGTGTGTGTGTGACTCTGTGACTGAGTGTGTGTGTGACTCTGTGACTGAGTGTGTGTGTGACTCTGTGACTGAGTGTGTGTGTGACTCTGTGACTGAGTGTGTGTGTGACTCTGTGACTGAGTGTGTGTGTACAGACACCCACCCACAGCCGCCTGCCCACCCACCTTCACCGTATCCCATACTCCCACATGCCCCTCAAATGTCCCCCACATGCCTCTGAATCCCCCCCTCGTGCCTCTGATGTCCCGCTGCTTCGTTGTCCCGCGCGCCCCTCTGATGTCCCGCTGCTCCGTTGTCCCGCGCGCCCCTCCGATGTCCCGCCCCTCCGTTGTCCCGCGCGCCCCTCCGATGTCCCGCTGTTCCGTTGTCCCGCGCGCCCCTCCGATGTCCCGCTGTTCCGATGTCCCGCGCGCCCCTCCGATGTCCCGCTGTTCCGTTGTCCCGCGCGCCCCTCCGATGTCCCGCTGTTCCGATGTCCCGCGCGCCCCTCCGATGTCCCGCTGTTCCGTTGTCCCGCTGCTCCGATGTCCCGCTGCTCCGTTGTCCCGCTGTTCCGTTGTCCCGCCCCTCCGATGTCCCGCTGCTCCGCTGTCCCGCTGTTCCGTTGTCCCGCGCGCCCCTCCGATGTCCCGCTGCTCCGTTGTCCCGCGCGCCCCTCCGATGTCCCGCTGTTCCGTTGTCCCGCGCGCCCCTCCGATGTCCCGCTGTTCCGTTGTCCCGCTGTTCCGTTGTCCCGCTGCTCCGTTGTCCCGCGCGCCCCTCCGATGTCCTGCTGCTCCATTGTCCCGCGCGCCCCTCTGATGTCCTGCTGCTCCATTTCTTGAGTGTGTGTGTGTGACTGACTGACTGTGTGTGTGTGTGTGTGTGTGTGTGTGTGTGTGTGTGTGTGTGACTGACTGTGTGTGTGTGTGTGTGTGTGTGTGTGTGTGTGTGTGTGTGTGTGTGTGTGTGTGTGTGTGTGTGTGTGTGTGTGTGTGTGTGTGTGTGTGTGTGTCTGACTGAGTGTGTGTGTGTGTGTGTGTGTTTGTGTGTGTATGACTGACTGTGTGTGTGTCTGACTGACTGACTGAGTGTGTGTGTGTGTGTGTGTGTGTGTGTGTGTGTGTGTGTGTGTGTGTGTGTGTGTGTGTGTGTGTGTGTGTGTGTGTGTGTGTGTGTGTGTGTGTGACTGTGACTCTGTGACTGAGTGTGTGTGTGTGTGTGCCTCTGTGACTGAGTGTGTGTGTGTGTGTGTGACTCTGTGACTGAGTATGTGTGACTCTGTGACTGAGTGTGTGACTCTGTGACTGAGTGTGTGTGTGTGTGTGTGTGACTCTGTGACTGAGTGTGTGACTCTGTGACTGAGTGAGTGTGTGACTCTGTGACTGAGTGTGTGTGTGACTCTGTGACTGAGTGTGTGTGTGACTCTGTGACTGAGTGTGTGTGTGTGTGTGTGTGTGTGTGTGTGTGTGTGTGTGTGTGTGTGTGTGTGTGTGTGCCTCTGTGACTGAGTGTGTGTGTGACTCTGTGTGTGTGACTCTGTGACTGAGTGTGTGACTCTGTGACTGAGTGTGTGTGTGTGTGTGACTCTGTGACTGAGTGTGTGACTCTGTGACTGAGTGTGTGACTCTGTGACTGAGTGAGTGTGTGACTCTGTGACTGAGTGTGTGTGTGACTCTGTGACTGAGTGTGTGTGTGACTCTGTGACTGAGTGTGTGTGTGACTCTGTGACTGAGTGTGTGTGTGACTCTGTGTGTGTGACTCTGTGACTGAGTGTGTGTGTGACTCTGTGACTGAGTGTGTGTGTGCCTCTGTGACTGAGTGTGTGTGTGACTCTGTGTGTGTGACTCTGTGACTGAGTGTGTGACTCTGTGACTGAGTGTGTGTGTGACTCTGTGACTGAGTGTGTGTGTGACTCTGTGACTGAGTGTGTGTGTGACTCTGTGACTGAGTGTGTGTGTGACTCTGTGTGTGTGACTCTGTGACTGAGTGTGTGTGTGACTCTGTGACTGAGTGTGTGTGTGACTCTGTGACTGAGTGTGTGTGTGACTCTGTGACTGAGTGTGTGTGTGACTCTGTGACTGAGTGTGTGTGTGACTATGTGACTGAGTGTGTGTGTACAGACACCCACCCACAGCCGCCTGCCCACCCACCTTCACCGTATCCCATACTCCCACATGCCCCTCAAATGTCCCCCACATGCCTCTGAATCCCCCCCTCGTGCCTCTGATGTCCCGCTGCTTCGTTGTCCCGCGCGCCCCTCTGATGTCCCGCTGCTCCGTTGTCCCGCGCGCCCCTCTGATGTCCCGCTGTTCCGTTGTCCCGCGCGCCCCTCCGATGTCCCGCCCCTCCGTTGTCCCGCGCGCCCCTCCGATGTCCCGCTGTTCCGTTGTCCCGCGCGCCCCTCCGATGTCCCGCTGTTCCGATGTCCCGCGCGCCCCTCCGATGTCCCGCTGTTCCGTTGTCCCGCTGCTCCGATGTCCCGCTGCTCCGTTGTCCCGCTGTTCCGTTGTCCCGCTGTTCCGTTGTCCCGCTGCTCCGTTGTCCCGCGCGCCCCTCCGATGTCCCGCTGCTCCGCTGTCCCGCTGTTCCGTTGTCCCGCGCGCCCCTCCGATGTCCCGCTGCTCCGTTGTCCCGCGCGCCCCTCCGATGTCCCGCTGTTCCGTTGTCCCGCGCGCCCCTCCGATGTCCCGCTGTTCCGATGTCCCGCTGTTCCGTTGTCCCGCTGTTCCGTTGTCCCGCTGTTCCGTTGTCCCGCTGTTCCGTTGTCCCGCTGCTCCGTTGTCCCGCGCGCCCCTCCGATGTCCTGCTGCTCCATTGTCCCGCGCGCCCCTCTGATGTCCTGCTGCTCCATTTCTTGAGTGTGTGTGTGTGACTGACTGACTGTGTGTGTGTGTGTGTGTGTGTGTGTGTGTGTGTGTGTGTGTGTGACTGACTGTGTGTGTGTGTGTGTGTGTGTGTGTGTGTGTGTGTGTGTGTGTGTGTGTGTGTGTGTGTGTGTGTGTGTGTGTGTGTGTGTGTGTGACTGTGTGTGTGTGTGTGTGTGTGTGTGTGTGTGTGTGTGTGTGTGTGTGTGTGTGTGTGTGTGTCTGACTGAGTGAGTGTGTGTGTGTGTGTGTGTGTGTGTGTGTGTGTGTGTGTGTGTTTGTGTGTGTATGACTGACTGTGTGTGTGTCTGACTGACTGACTGAGTGTGTGTGTGTGTGTGTGTGTGTTTGTGTGTGTATGACTGACTGTGTGTGTGTCTGACTGACTGACTGAGTGTGTGTGTGTGTGTGTGTGTGTGTGTGTGTGTGTGTGTGTGTGTGTGTGTGTGTGTGTGTGTGTGTGTGTGTGTGTGTGTGTGTGTGTGTGTGTGACTCTGTGACTGTGTGTGTATGACTGACTGTGTGTGTGTCTGACTGACTGACTGAGTGTGTGTGTGTGTGTGTGTGTGTGTGTGTGTGTGTGTGTGAC